>NC_081350.1:736121-835668 GCF_029784015.1 Lycium ferocissimum
TGATGAGAAAAGTTGGGATTCGGTAGTAATAATACGGTGATAACAATTTAGGTGCACTAAGGAAAGGTGTAAAAGATGGCTTGAACTAGGTTACCAAGATAGAACTTGCACTAAGGATAAGTAGGACATGGCTATGGTTGGACCAAAGATGCGTGCTCCGATACCAACAAAGGAGGAGAGGCGTAGACAAGAGACAGATTATAGGGATTAATGAAGTTGTGCTAAGGCATTTCGGATTAAATTGAGTACCTTCGCTTATTTTTGTAAGGATTGCAATATAATGTGTGACCGGAAAGTTAAGAGCAAGACCTGAGCAAAGGGACGATAGAAGGGTTGGATTAAAGATAAAGAGCTAACCCGAGGTAATGTATTTAGATTATTATAAGTTGAGTATAAGATGGTTTGAGCAAGATGATCGGAGTTAGTTGGCCACCAAAAGAGGGCGAATTTATGTGTTCCACGAAAGGTGTAATAAGATTTGGCAAAGAGGAGAAGTCCAACTCAAGATATGCCTTGGACCTTGTTATACTGTTGTAAGGTAAGAAGGGTGCGTGCTAAAGATGTGGTCTTCTTAAAGTATCGGCGGAAAGGGGCCGACTCGGGAAGCAGGAGAGGAAGTAAAGAAGAAATACCATCGGTAGGTGAGGTGGCATACTATGGTAATAAAGGAGCCCCGAGGTCCTTACGCGACCCTATAAGGCGATTCAACATTCGAGGACGAATGTTCTAAAGAGAGAAAGGATGTTATATCCCGCATTTTTGTACGTCGGGATAATCCGAGTCAACCGCGATAAGTTAGGGACAAGGTTATTCCGGAATACGACGTCGAGACTTTTGACTATGATTTTGTTTAAGGCCTAAGTGTTCATGATGTCGTGGAATGGAGTATTAAGGAAATTTGGGGGTTGAATGTTATTTTTGGGAAGTAATAAGTTCATGAAAATAATAAAAAAAAAAATAAGGGCCATGTGGCCGGCCACCTCATGTGGGCCATGGCCACATGGTTGGCTAATATGTGGAATTAAAAGATGACTAAGTCATCACATTAGTCATTCTTCACCAAGAAATTTCAAGAAACTTTGAGAAGGAGAAAAGCCAAGCCATATTCGGCCATGGCCATGGATAATTGAAGCTCAAGAATTGGTCACACAGAAAATAATTTCTTCTAGTTTCTCTACTAATTAGAAGGCCCTCTACAACGTGGAGTAGTCGTTGGAACAAACAAAACGTTCTATCTTGCAAAACAACCTCTTAGCTGAGTGGAAGAAGTGGAGTGAAAAAGGTATGGTTCAATTTTCTCTTTTATATATTATGAATGGTTTGTGGATGTTGTAGTATGTAGAAATGAATGAAATTCATGAAAATATGGATGTTAAAGTTGAGCCGTGAATGATGAAGTTTGGCCGTGTGTTGTGTGTGTTGTGTAAAAATGGTGAATTAATTGTGTTTAGCATGTTTGAGTGTTGTTGTAGTGGGTGGAAATGGGTGGAAATCATGGAAGATGTATGTGTAGGTGTTGGCCGAAAATAGGGGCTGTTTGGTATACAAGAAATGAAGTAATGTTATCTAGAATTTTGATTGTCGTCGTTATGAATTCTATGGGGTAAAATGAAGTTTAATGATCCAAGTTGAAGATCAAAACCGTGTGGGCTGATTTGAATATTTTGCGGATAGTTTGAAATGTTCTTGAATCTTGATTGAATGATTTCGGATTATTACTTGAATATGTGAGCATTGGAAATTACTTGATCGTATGTAGTTTATTTGAATACAAATGAAATGTTGTCGAATTGTATAGAAAGGAACTGTTAATGTTAGAATGCGTTTTGAATCAATGGTTGATGTTGTTAGAATGTTTGTTGGTATTGTTGTTGATGAAATTGGCCGAGTTTTGTCACGACCCAACCCCGTGGGCCGCGACTGGTGTCCTATCTGGACACCCATACGTACCTACCTGACAGATCTGGCATACCAAATAGCTAAATTCCGTTCAGACATACATAAATTCATACAGATATAAAATACATCGCGCGAACATATATATATATACATACTTAAACCCGTGCGTGCCGTTAGGGCTAACATAAACGTAGTCGCGGTACGCGTACATACATAGCCGAACAAAGTAGCAACCCACAACCCACAAACATGTCTACAGTGCCTCTAACATACGAACGAGAATCGAAGACGGGACGGGCCCCGTCGTACCCAAATGACCATATGTACAAAGGCATAAACAATGAGAAGATATATACCAAAAAATATCAGATCCGGATCAAAAGGAGCTCCTCGGACAGCAACCGAAGTCCTAAACCGGTGGCGTATCACGCGGTGCGCCTGTACGTGCGGGCATGTAACACGGCCTTCCGAGACGATGGGGGTCGTACGAAAGTGTACCGAGTATGTAAAGCGGAAATATAACATACACAATCATAATCAGGGTCAAATATGTAAAATCATAACGTATTTAATCGGATCCATAGCGGAGTCGTACTTACGAGTGTACGAACGATTCGTAATATGTCGAATTTAGCGGCAACAGAGTGCGGAGTTTCAATACGGACTAGAGGTACAGAATGTGGCCGACGGAAGCACAATGCAAATCGGATGCACAGAGTATGATTACAAATCGTCAACGGAATCCGAGGTACGGAGGTGTAGCGAACATGTATTCTCGAACGAACCGTAACTCGAAGTATGACGTACGTAGTCGAATCCGAATCGACATGCAAGTATGACGGGCATGAGATCCTTATGCAAATCGAGTCTCGCATCATGCATGCGTAGTCATAAGTATATACGTACATACATATCATAAATCGGATCCCGACCCTTTAATAAAGGACGCGATAACGAACCGCCCTCGTAAGACGGACGCGGTGGACGTACGTATCGATCTAATGCCATCTCGGCCGCCATCCCCGTAATATCACATAATCAAATCATAATCGACATAAATGAGATCCCGCCCGCACATCCGAGGGACGGTGAACAATGCGGTGGAAGTGCACGAATCAGAACCCGGCCCGGGCAGCGGCGGTGAAGTAGCGTGAGGCATCCACGAACGTATCCATGAGAAACCATATGCATACGGACCGACATACGTACTTAATGAAACCGAAATAGTTCGAAGATCACCAAACCGTAATTATCGGATCATAGTCATAACAGATACGCGTACGTGTCATTTGGGATGGCACGACAGATTGTGTCAAAACAGAGTGTCCAGAATCGTTCCAAATGTCAAAACGTATTATAAGACTCATAAATATAGTCATAGCACTTATTACATAGCAAACAGAATAATAACCAAAGTTACCTGTGAATTTCGGACAGAAATGGGTTAGTTAAAGTTGTACCGGAAGTATCAGAATTTTGTGGGCCCACCCTGGGCCGGACCGAGATGGCGTATGTATATCACGAGTCATAGGTCTTATGTAGTCATCCAAGAGAGTTTTAGAGCATTCTAACTTCATTGGTGAAAGTTGCATACATATAGGTTATTTTGCCGACGAAATATTAAGAGACCAATTCAATCTCATTGAATAAAATGGGGTCAATTTCCAATCTTGGATTTCTAGGAAGAGGATCGTATCTAAGGCTCGCGTTCGAGTCTATTGTACTTAGAACATGCCAAAGAATGAAGGGCAATGCTTTACATACCTTTGTTATGCCTTACGCTTGCCAAGACTCCAATCTCGTTTCGTAAAAAATCTGCAAATGGTCACCTATACCAGTTACTATTCATGAGAGTTAACATTTCAATCTTGGGTTTAGTATTTGTCTACCGAAATTTTGGCAGCACCTCCCCTATAAATATGACACCCCCGAGATTCAACTCGGCTCAAAACAACCAACAACAACCCAACAACAACATCAATAATCACAATAAAACACAATATAACCTATTTAGTCACCTTTCCAACTTCGCGTCTCCAACTCAATCTCACTATTTCCACATTCATTATTAATCGAGATCATTACAATACCATTCGGAAGCGTACAATAACATTTCTACGATATATACACAAGCTATACAAATTATGCCAACTTTCCACCAAAGCCATAGTTTATTCAATTCTTCTAATCTTTAACATACAAGTTCATAACACATTTCCGTCTTCCAAATTCATCAACATAAATCATAATTTACACCTTACAATTTCATTTCCATAATTACATAAACTATAATAGAATCACATACTTTCCGACAACAACCTAACAACAATTTTCTCATGCCAACTAAGACCATTAGCCTTCCATTTTCATCACACGACTCCAACAACACAATTAACATACCAAATAACATTTATTCGTCTCTTCACCTATGGCACTACACGGCCATAACCCCTACTTCCAACTTCAACTAAATTGATTCAACTTTCATTTTCAACTCATATTCCACAATAACCACAACTAAAATATAACACAAAATTCAACACCAATTCCATGCACAACCATGCACACACACACGGCCATGTATATATATATACACACACGGCTCACACACCTCCACTCACAATTCCATGCTTTCCATGCAATTTCACTTATTCTAACATTCATAAATCTTCCATAACTTAAAAGAAAACATGAGATTCTTACCTTCTTTCAATGAATCCTCCTTGCCAAAAGAATCACTTCCTTGCCTTAAAAGTTATACCAACTTGTAGAGCTCCTTAAGCTTAGTATGAATCCAAGAAGAACCAAGTTTTCGAATCAACAACCAAGCTCCAAGAATTTTCTCTTCTTTCTTTTCTCTCTTTCTCATTCGGCCGAATGGCCTTTCTCTTTTTCTTCTTGATTTTTCTTTTGCTTTCTTGAATATTCCAAAGGATGAACATGTATATATACATGTCATCTCTTCTAATTAAATGTCACATGACTTTCATGTGACATGGGCTTGGGCCAAGGCACATGGCCGGCCACCCCTAAATTTTTGGGCCTCAATTTCTCTTGTTTTTCTTTGAGCCCAATTCCTTATAATTCTTGTTTTGTACTTCCCGAAACAAATTTCCAAAATTCCAAATTTGCCCTTAGGCCTTCTCCATTGTTTCCGCATTCAAGTTTCCATAACCGGCATACACATATTAAGAAAAAAAATTCCAAACATAACCTTATTCCTTGTAAGTCAAGGTTACTTCCAAACTTTCGAATACGCAAAAATGCCGGATGTAACATCCTCCCCCCCTTTAAAACATTCGTCCTCGAATGTTAACTCAACCTTATGGATTTTACAAACACTTCGGGGAAGGTCTTCTATCAACTACACACTTGCATTTGGTCAGAGCACTTGCACAGATCTTCATTTTCCAACTCCTTCTATCATTCTTCGATATTACTATATTAGGGTTGCTCGCACAATCTCAAATCAGACATATGGCGTACAGAACCTTGATCAGAACCAGGGGATCAAACTGGTGTCAACGGAGTCATTTCCAGAATCAGAAGCACGAAGGTACGACAGACAGAATCATATTCCGATGATTATCTTAAGCGAATTCAAATTCGGAGCCAGACGTACAGAAGCATATCGGACAGAATTATGATCAGAGTCGGACGTACAGAGGTATATTAAACAGAAACGTGATCAAATTCAGAGGCACAGAGGTATAGTAGATAGGGTTTCATCGAAAACAGGGGCGCAGAAACATGGCGTACAGAATCGCGATCAGAGTCGAACTACCTTTACTGTACTTCAGAGACTTACGGAAATTTCCTTGTCATCCTACTTACAAACATTTCCAATCGCCATTCAAATTTGCTCTGGTTTCAGAACCGTACTGCTCTTCATTCTTCTCCGGTCTCGTTTGTCTTAATCGGCGTAACCTTTGTAGAATCTTTAATCACTCCACATACTCAAATTCCACTTAAGTTACCCCAAATTCTCATTTAGCCTCCATATCCATATTTGTGAAAAAAATTTGACGTACTTCCCAGGGGGGTCACCCATCCCAGAATTGTTCTGGTCTCGGCACGCTTAACTTCGAAACTTCTATGCACTCTGATGCGTTATTGCTAACATAACTGCGTCAATTGCCCCACACGATTCTTGCCACGCAGTTTAGGGCAGTTCAGCGCCTTAATAAATTTTCCAGAAATTTTCGTAGCGGGTCCCACCCCGGTCCAAACTACACAATTACCATATTGCCCCTCCGGATTCCTCAATATCTACTTCCACTTGTACTCATAATTATCTTCCACCCGGGGTTTCTAGATTTATACCTATGGCGGGGACATCTCGCCGCCCTTCATCACACGGATAATATTTTACAAAAACATACACACATAGAAAATTCTAAGAAACTCATATACTTATAAAATAATCAATTTCGGGTCCGACTCGGGAGTCGCCGTGAACTATATCCATCATCATCCTCATCCGTCCGCCCCCACCTATCCGGCCCCCGCTATTTCCCACATCCGAATCGGAGGAATATAAATCATCGACAATTCCGCTCACCGGGGACCAAGACAAAGAACGAGGAGAAATCCATAGCACTCTCCGAGGTGGCCGGCTAACGGGGTTCTCCCTCAAGAGAACTCGGCGCATACCTGAAAATCTCCTCCTCCGTCGTCCCAGAGGAATGCTCCGATGGGTCTGTCTCATGACTATCCTCCTCCGCGGAGGTAAGAAACTCTGGAGGGGTCATCGCCGGATCCTCCGAGAGATCGGTATCATAGCCACTCTCCGCGGAATCCTCTGCTCCAGGGGTCAGAAACTCTGGAGGAATAGTAGCTGGGTCCTCCGACGGATCCGTATCGTAACTGTCCTCCGTGGGATCCTCCGAAGGATCCGTCTCAATCGAGTAACCGGGGCTCGCCTACTCGGCCCCCGGTGACATCGGGGGCCTTCTTAGCACCCCCATCCCCTCATCGTAGTACCGTCCTCTTCATTCTTCACCAATCTACAATCACTGGGGAGAGGGTCGAAACAATTTCCCAAAATGCCGACACTATTGCTCTTTTGGAGCCTCGCCGTAGACGCAAAGAATTCGTTGGGGGGAACAATCCTAGCAATATGGCTCTATCGCACGATCTAAGATTCCAAGAAAGGGTAACATAACATCCTAGATGTCCCGTAGCCTCCCGTTTATAGATGTGGGGCCCAACACACCGATAAACAAGACTCTACTAGACACGGCCCTCGCGTACATTCCGAGAACCGACCGCTCTAATACCACTTTTTCACGACCCAACCCCGGGTCGCGACCGGTGCCCTATCCGGACACCCACACGTACCTACCGTCGTATCGGCGAATACACTTAAATAGCTAAATTCCATTTAAACATACATAAATTCATACGTATATATATATATATATATATAAATATATATATATATATACATACGAAACCCGTACGAGCCGTTAGGGCTATCATAAGCGCATGTAGTCGCAACTCGTACATACGTACCGAACAAGGACAACCCACAACCCACAATCATGTCTACAGCTCTAACATACGTTTATCAGGGATCGAAGACGGACAGGCCCCGCCGTACCCAAATGACATATATGTACAAAAAGACAAACGTAAAATATATACCAAAAATATCGTATCCGGATCAAAGGAGCTTCCAAATGACAAGAATCGATAACCTAAATCGCGGCGTACCGCGCGACGCGTCCGTATTCGCGGGCACGTAACACGCCCCCGAAGAACAGGGGTCGCACGAAAGTGTACCGAGTATGTAAAGCGGAAATATAATATACACAATCATAATCGAGTCGAATATATAAAATCATAATGTACAGTAATCGGATCCATAGCGAGTCGACTTACGCAGTAGCGTACGTACCGAATATGTCGGGGAGCGTAGTACCGAATCATAATATGTCGAATTAGGAAATGTGGCCGACGGAAGCACAATGCAAATCGTATAATGTATGATTACAAATCGTCAACGTAATCCGCATCGAGGTCAAATCTCAAATGTAACTGAAGTGTGATCGCAGTCCAAATCCGAATCGAATCGAAGTATGTACGTAATCCTTATGCATACGCAGTCATAGTCATATACGTATATATATATACGTACATCCCAATCAAATACGTATCATCCCGACCCTTTAATAAGGGACGCGATAACGAACCCGGCCTCGTAGTACGGGACGCGGCGACGTACGTAATCGTATCAAATGCCATCCGGCCGCCATCCCCGTAATATCACATAATCAAATCATAATCGACATAATCGATACGTACGCATCCCGGCCCGCACATCCGAGGGACGCGGTGAACAATGCAGCCGAGGTGCACGAATCACGTAACCCGGCCCGGCGCAAGGCAGGAAGCATTGAGACATCCACGAATGTATCCATGAGAAACCATATACATACGTACCGACATACAAACTTAATAAACCGAAATAGTTCGTAAAATAGATCAAATCGTAGTAGGCGTATTATAATGTAACGTAGTGTCCGTAAGTCGAATAATGTCACGATTCAAAAAGATAGACATAATACTTATTAGTTAACGGATTTAAAACATAATCAGGAGGTACCCATGAAGAACGGACAGAAATAGACCAATTTAAGCCATACCGGGAGTATCAGGGTTTTGTGGCCCACCTCGGACCCAATCATAGTGAAATGCATAAATTATGGATAATAAACCTTAGGGAGTCGTCCATAACCATCTTAGAGTGTTTCGACTCCATTTATGGAAGTTGCATACTTATAGGTCAATTTAGAAGAAATTGGTTCAATCTTACTGAATGATTTGGCGCTATTTTCAATCTTGGATTGTGAGTCGCAGAAGTGCAATCAAGGCTCGCTTCCAAGCCTGTTACACTCAGAACATGCCAAAGAAAGATAGGGAAGGCTTTACATACCTTGGTTGTGCCTTACGCTCCTCAAGTTTCAATTCCCGTTTCGTCGAAAAACTGCAAATGGTCATCTTTACCAGTTACTATTCATGCAAGTTAACATTTCAACTTTGGTTAAGTGCTTGGCTACCGTAAATTCCTATAAAGACCTCCCCTATACAACGTGACACCCCGAGATTCAACTCGGCTCAAAATATCAACAACAACAACCAAACAACATCCTTAACAACAACAACAATCGAACTAGAAACATTCAATATGAATAGTACTACTTTCTTCATAATATCATAACTTCCATTCTAACTTCAACAATGCGACCAAAAGCTACCAAACTACATTATTTTCCTTCCAAACTCATTAACGATAACCATAATTCGCATTTAAACCTTACTTCCATACTTATACAAAAATCACATAAAATTCACCAAATTCCCCATAACAACATACAACCATTTTCGATGCCGTCTCAATTCATTAAACCTTTATTTATGTCATAAGAATCATAACGACACAATTAACATAACAAACAAAATTGATTCATTTTCATTTCCATGTTCTATACCCCACTCACTAACATCCATATTCCCAAATTCATCCGAATCCATTCAACTTTCATTTCCAACATGAATTTCCATCATAACCACAACTAGAACACAATATAAAATTTAACTTACCATGGCCATGCACCACACACACACACACGGCCATATACACACACACACACACACGGCTCACACATGCACATGCACACACACCATAATTTCATGATTTCCATTCAATTCCATTCACTCTAACATCCATAAATCTTCTACAACATAAAAGGAACATGAAACCTTACCTTCTCTTGATTTCTCCACTTGCCACCAAGATCACTTTCTTGCCTTGAAAATTATACCATGTTGGAGAGGAGCTTGAGCTTAGTAGTAATTCCAAAAGAGATGGATTTTTGAACCAAGAATAAGCTCCAAGAATTTTTTTCCTTTTCTCTTCTCCTCTCTTTTTCTCTTTAGCCGATTGCCTCTCTTCTCTTTTTCTTGGTTTTGTTTTGATTTTTCTTGAAATTTCTAGACACACACATGGATATATATAATAAGCCCCCTTAATAATTTGTCACATGGAATTAATTTTCCATGGACTTGGGCTAGCCTCCATGGCCGGTTGGGCCTCCCTCCTTAGGCTTCCATTTTCATTTTTATTTCTTGGAGCCCAATTGGCTAAAATCTTGTTTTATAGTTTCCGAAACAAATTTCCAAAATTTCAATTTTGCCCTTAGTCCTTCTCCATTGTTTCCGCATTCAAGCTTCCATATTCGCCACACACCTACTAAGAAAAATTCAAACATGGCCTCCTTTCTCATAAATCACAATTATTTCGAATTTTCCGATTATGCAAAAAAGACGGGATATAACAATAAAACCGAGAGAGTCCTGTTTATGAGTGTGAAGCCGGCCACATTTATAAATGAGGTCGCTATAGTATTTAGGGATCATATGACTTTTTTTTACTCGTCTTAGATCGTGCGATAGAGCCAAGTCATAGGAAAAGAAATTTATATAAGCTTCACATACGATGGTAGAAGCGAGGAAAGGAAATACTGCGAATAGGCAAAAAGTGAGATGTGTTGTTTCGAAAAGGCTATGGATTTGGCGTGGCGACGAAGGTGTGATCACTACCCTCGGGAATCTGGGAATCCAGGATGAAAGATAGTTATGCACAGGAGTGAAAAGTAAACACCGAGAGTTAAAAGGGCAAAAAGGTAATTGTAAGAGAAAGGACGTGTTACGAAAATGTTTCGGAGTCCGTGAAACCTCGACTTGCTTCAGAATATGTAATAAAGGTCATGTGAGGAAGAGGACGCGAAAACAGCCTCATTAAGGCATCGAATTCCACCAAAGTTTCGAGGTTAAGCGTGCATAAAGTATCCGGTGGGAGCAATTTAGATGGGTGACCCCCGGGAAGTTATAGAAATTTTATATATACAGATATATGAGACGAATGAGAAGTTGGAGTAACTTAAGGGGAAATTAGAGCATATGGAATGGTTGGAGACCATAAGAAAATGCGTAGGACGAGGTAGATTAGATTGGGGTGAAGAGATAGAAAGTCAAATGTACCACCTTGGGAATTAGGTTTGAATAGCGTATGGAAATACATTGTGGACTAGTGGATAGCATATATATATAGATAAGAATGCATATGATATTCGGAGAGGAAAGTGAGTGACTAGATAGGAAACAAGGGATCAAGTGTCGGAAAAGGTGAAAAGTAAGAAGTTCTCGATATATTAGGCATCGCGTTGGAAGGAAGGTGAGGAATAAGAAACGGCTCGCAAGAGAGGAACAACTATGAAACGGGACTCCCCCGAAGTGCTACAAAACCCCATAAGGTTAGTTAAACATTCGAGGACGAATGTTCTAAAGGGGGGGAGGATGTTATAGCCCGTATTTTGTACGTTTGGAAATTTCAAAGTCGACGTGAAAAGTTATGGCAAGACCATTTTCAAAAAAAAATTATTTTGATGTACGAGTTGTTAGGAATATTATTTATGCACATTATTAGTATGGAAATATTGAGAAAGGTTAGGGTAAAAAGAGAAAATTCGCGTAATGGCCCATCGTAATATTGTGGAAGTCAAGGGGCAAAATGGTAATTTCACAAAAGTTCAAGAAAATTCTTGAAGGGCCAAAATTTACATAAGAAGAAACTTGGTCTTCTTTGTTAATTTCCAAGAAAAGGAAGAAAATTCTAGAAAAGAAAGAAAGGGGGGCTAAGTATGAATTACAAGAAAAGAATTATATGGACCAAAGCTTGCATGGAAGGACCTTAGTCTTCTTTATGTGGACTTAAGAAAATTTCAAGAAAAAGGGAGAAAGTTCTAGAAGAAGAAAAAGAAAGGGAACATGTGAGCATATTTGAGGGACTTAAGAATAAATATGGATAAATGTTGGGAGCTAATAATATATATATGTGTGTATGGTCATCATTTTAATACAAGAGTGGAGAGAAAGAAAGAAAGAAAGAAAAGAAAAAAAAAAGAAGGAGAAGGGCCAATTCGGCCAAGAAGGAGGAGGAAGAGAAGATCAAAAATCTTGCCCAAAAAATTTTTTTTTGTCTCATGGTATTTCTACTAATTCAAAGATGCTCTCCAACATGGTATAATTGTTGAAGCAAGAGAATTACTCTTTGGTGCAAAACTCCAACCTTAGCTAACTTGAGAAGTTGTGAAGGAAAGGTAAGAATTCATCTCCTTGTTATGTTATGAATGGTTTGGTATGTTGTAGTATGGGAAAGAATGAAATTTATAAGAAAATATGGATGTTGAAGTTGTAGCCGTGCATGGTGTGTGTGGCCTTGTATGTGTTGTTGTATGTAAGTATAATGAACTAAATTCATGTAGTAGGTTGGTTGTTGTTCTAATGCATGGAAAAAAAAAAGATGAAAGTTCATGAAAATATGTAGTGTTGTGTGTGGCCGTGCATATGCTTGATGTTTGGCCGTGTGTGTGTGTTGTGTTGTATGGAGATGGTGGATTAATGTTATGAGTATTTTGGTTGTCGTAATGTATAGAAATAGCTGAGAATCCATGGAAATATGCATGATGTGGTTGGCCGAATAAGGGGCTGTTTTGGTAGTTATGGTAGATTGATTTTATTTGATATTCTAGTTGTGGTTAATGTGGATTCTATGATGAAAATGATGGTTTGGTAGCTTGAAATGAAGTCGTCAACGTGTAGTTTGTTGATGTAGTTCTTGAAGTTAAAGGTAAGAAATGTATTATTGATGTTTCATTTAATTGGGAGGTTGCGGATTATGTTGTGGCAGCTTGGTTGGAATTTAAATAAAATGTCGTTGGATCGTGTAAAACAAGTTATTAATGTTAGAAGGTGTTTTGAGTAAAATTATTGAAGATTTGGAGATATGATTGTTGGTTTTATTGTTGATATTGTGGCCGAGTTCCATTCTCGGGTTGTTGTTGTTGATTTGGCCGAGTTAGAATCTGGGGATGGCGCATTTGGTGGGAAATGTCACGAAATTTCTATAGACAAGTGTTGAATTAAGATTTGAGTTCCAAAAGCCTCACAATTAACATTTGGTAAATATGACCATTTGTAGACTTCTGGGGCGAAACCGGAATTGAGTTTCGACAAGCGTAAGGCGCAACTAAGGTATGTAAGGCTTCACCCCTCTCTCTTCTTTGGCATATCTTAGGCATACTAGGTCGGATACAAGCCTCGAGGACAATCCTATTCTCCGGAATCCGTACCTAAAGTTACCCCTCTTTCATTCAATAGAATTGAATTAGGTCTTTCATGAATAGTTGGGAGAATTGTCTAAATATCCAGAACTCGCACCAATGAGACCCGATCACCTTATAACCTTCACAAGTGACATCATGAAATGTAATGTACATAAATTGTGTACGCCACCTCATTTGACTCGAGGTGGGCCCACTGTTCCCGGATTTTCTTTGTTGCTCCGTTTATCAAACGATAAGTGTTGTAACTACTCTAATGAGAATACTTCTATGATGATAAGGATAACGATGATGTAAGGAAGAGAATATGTCTATGATAAATATGGCAAGAATGCTTCCATGACTAAGAGCCTTAAGTTAAGAATCTAATACGAGTATGAAAGTGTTAAACTAGTTCTTGGTCCTTAATTCTATTCCTTGGTCATGACACTATTTTATAAAGATTTCAAAACATATGAATCAACGTTTATGATGTCCATGTTTTCTTTTAATGTTATTTTCCGACGATAGTCTCGCCTTATGATTATCGTCCCTCCAAGGTGAGACATGACGACCCTGATGATTCCATAATATAATCGGAGGTCACCGACCTTAAGTCACTCCGATAGAGATTATAGCTTTTCTTCGGAATCTCCTGCATGCTATGACATGATATATGTATAAGTATATGTATATGTATATGTATATGTATATGTATATGGGGAAGATGGGAAGAAGGGCCAGAGCGCTATAGACGCAATCCACCTGATCAGTTGGTATCAGAGCCGGTGGTGGGGCAAACCCAATGGTGGGGCAAACCTCGCAAGAACGCCGAGTCCCGTAGTGAGTGGGTAAGTATAAGACTTGCCTTAGGCAAATCCCACATTGGTTTCAGCAAATCCCACATTGGTTCAGGCAAATCCCATATCGGTTAATGTTGTCCCGGACGCGGGATATATATGTATATATTTATGGTTAAATAGATCGGCTGCCGACGCCTCGGCAATATGATACGTTCTATATTCCATATATATGAATGAAATGTTTTAATTTCAAGAGAAAGATAAGCATGCATGGCATCCGCCCCCAGGGGCACTCCTATGCACAGGTTACTCTGTTATCCCATGATATGTTCTATGTTTCCATGCAGTTATTGTTCATATGTACATTTCTTACTATGTTACCATTCATGCCTTACATACTCAGTACATTGTTAGTACTGACCCCTCTTCTTCGGGGGGCTGCGTTTCATGCCGCGTTGGCACACCCGTATGATGCGGGGTTAGCATAAAAGATGTTCCAGCGTAGTTGGCGAGCTCCGTTCGCTCTGGAGTGTAGCCGAGTCAGAGCTTGTATGCTAGGATTTCTGATTGCAGTTAGAGACTTTGCAGACAGAGTTGTGGGCATAGAAAGTCAGTCGGCCAGCGGCTCCACCAGCCGATGTGTCATAAGTGTTATGTTGTGTGTTTCGTATAAATATAGATTTTGTTGAATTGAGTACAAAAGAAATTTCTGAAGGTTTTACTACGTTTTCATTCTTATTAATGTAAAAGTCTAAGGGAGTGTATATGTGTAGTAAGAGTCAGTGGGTTCGCTCGGCTCCGGTTACGGGGTCGGGTGCCCATCACACCCTAGTAAGATCGGGGTGTGACACCCCTTACTCAAGTATCCATGTTTACTAATCCTTTACTCAATGAATCCCGCAACTACTCCTTGAGCTCTCTCAACTCTGCCAGTGTCATTCGATATGGCGGAAAAGAAATAGGGCGACTGTGGGATCCAAGTACACATCATCACCTAAGTTTAGCATCTAAACCAAATTATGTCAAGTCCCAATTACTTAATCCGAACCCGTATATCACAAATACATCATAAGAATATCACCAAAAAGGCCATAATAGGACACTTTCCTTGTATCTAACATAAAAACAAGTAAGATACTGCACTATCGTGATCATGATATATCACTAGTCATCAATATCTACTATCTCCACATGGTAACAAGCCAATAACAAATAGAACAAGATAAGTCATAATACAACAAGGTGGCTAACCCCCATCACGTAACAGGGCCCAACCTATTGCATAACAGGTAGACACCTCTTCACACAATAGGGCCCAACCTATAGCATGACAGGTAGACACATATGAATTGGTAGACCCCGAATCAAACAATACAGACGCAGCTTATGTCAGACATAAAATGGTACCTGAGATCACTGCCCGCAGGCCTCTACCTCGGGTCTACCTAAAAATGCATAAAATCTGCCCCGACCAGGCTGCCTTGCCTGAGATCCACCTCGAGAAACCTACGAACCACCACGGCCTAACTGAGCGCCACCTCTAGATGAAGCACCACCACGGCCACAAGACGGTGCTAGAGTCCTTGGAGACTAAAGATCCTGCCTGGGTCGAGTACACTCTCTAGCAAAGTGGCCAGGCTCCCTACATGCATAACAAATCCTCGAAGGCTGAACCTATCGAACAGAAACTGCAAACTCAGTTAGAACCACACTACCAGTAGGTCGGAGATGAGATCTCTCAAAAACACTTTACCTGGAAGGCCCACTAGATGAAGCTTGTAAGGCTGATTGCACGGGACTTCCGGAATATGGCTGATACGGCCTAGAAGACAAATTGGCGCCCCTTGAGCTAAAACCACCATAAATCCCAATCTATCGCTGCCTCTTCTCACTACCCTCTCCAAATGCACGGGCCTTAGCGGCCTCGAATAAAGAAGCATGCTCAACGATGGACTGGAAGGAAGCCCCCACAGCCTCCATCTAAAGGCAATTGATCTAAAGAGGACTGACCAACCCACTAACAAAACTCCTAATCCTGTCAGGCTCAGTAAGTATCAAGGGAGTGGAATAACGGGCCAGATACAGATAACGAGTCACATAGGCCTCCACAGACAAACCCCTCTGCGGTAGATGTAGAAACTCCTCCCTATGCGCCTCTCTCAAAGATCAGGGCACATGTTTCTCAAGGAAGGCCCGGTAGAACTGAATCCAAGTCAGGAAAGGAGAACCCTCCAGTCTGCAAGCAATAAAATACCTCCACCAAGTCTTCGCGTCACCGCGAAACTGATAGGACACATAGTCAAATTCATGGGACTCTACGACCCCCATCCTATGTAGCAACTCATACATATCCAAGATGAACTCATAAGCATCCTCTGCAATACTACTCGAAAACCTCGGCGGCCCCAACTTCCTAAACCTCCCAACAAGATCCTGATCAGTCATTGTCATGAAAACGCCCTTCACGAGCCTAAGATAATTAGTTAAGCGATCCAAGCCTTTTTATGAAAGTTAAGGCCCTTGTTCGACATAGAACCCTTTAAGAGCACGAACTCTTTATGCAACATTTATTTTCCAATCATACAAAAGACACAAGGACCGTAGTTCGACTATATTAAGACTACTAACATCAAGAAGTGAATAAGAATCGTGGACATGCTCGGATCTTATGAGTAGAGTTACCCCAAGGCTCGTATCATATCATACTTACAGCTAAGACATGCCAAAAGAAAGAAAGGGTAAGCTTTACATGCCTCGTCCGCTTCCTAAGCTAATCCCAACTTACGTCTCGGGCTCCCCAAGATCTACAACAACGTCAGTAGATACCAAACATTAGCTATTGGTACTTAAGAATTCAATCCCAAGCTAGCACTTTATTTACAGAAATTTGGGCAGCATTTTCCCTATAAATTCAACAACCCCGAGAATTCAACTCGGCCAAATCATCAACAACAATACCAACAATCATATTAACAACATCAATAATTAATTCAAAACGCATTCTAACATTAATAACTCCTTTCTACAAAGTTCAACGGCATTCCAATTACATTCAATCCAACCACATACAATCAAGCCAACATCAATGCTCACGCGTTCAAGTACTAACCCGAGATCACTTAAACAAGATTCAAGAACACTTCAAACAATCCGCACAATATTCAAAACAACCCAACCAACATACCACTCCACCCGAAACCTTCCAATTCCAATAGGAACAACAACAACACATTTCTTTCTTCCAAATTCATGAACTACACCAACAATCCACACGTTAACAACATTATTCTCATAGATACAAGAGACTATATTAGAATCACATTAGCTTCTAAAACAGCCCACAACGATTACAACTTCAACTTGAATCATTAAACCTTCATTTTCATCATAGGATCCACAACAACAACAACCAAAAATACTAAGTAAATTTAGTTCATTCCTTGCCATACAAAACAGCCCATATTCGGCCACCACCCCAACACACAAAATTTCATGAATTTCATCCATTTCTACATACTACAACATACACAAATAACATATGAAAAAGAAGATTAAACCTTACCTTTTCCACTTAACTTCTCAACTTGGCTAGGGTTGTAAATGGCAAAAACGAGTGGTTTGATTGCTCCAACAACTACTCCACGTTAATAAGGACCTTCCAATTGGTTGAAAAGCTAGAAGAAAATATTTTTTTGATCAATTTCTCAAGGTTCTTGTTCGGCTAGGCCATGGCCGAATGGTCTTCTTTTTTTTCTCCAAGTTTCTCCAAGTTTCTAAGGTTGTGAAGATGATGAATATAATTTATTTGTCATCTTTCATCTACATATATGATGCATCCATGTGGACCATGCCCCACACATGGCTTGGATCAATTAAATTTGGCCAAGCCATGGGTGGGAACCCACTTCAAGCCACACGGCCACACCTAGCTTGTTTCATGAAATATTAACTTTCCTTAATTAACTTTTAACCCCAAATTTTCCTTAATATTCCATGCCAATAAAATCATAAGCAACTTGTGCCTTAAAACAAAATCGGAGGTCAAAAGTCTCTACCTCGTATCCCAGAATAGTATTGTCCTTAACTTATCATGGTTAGCTCGGATTATCCCAATGTACAAAATACGGGATATAACAATACTAACATTAGAGAATCGATAGCTTAGCATTCATGACTGAAAGCTAGGAAAAATTGGACAGCATCTCCTTTATTTATACGACTTCCTCCATATTATATATCAACTCCCAAACAGCAATAATAATATTCACAATGTCATCACAATAGACTTTATTCAACTACATTATCCTTACTTCTCAATTCACTTCAATTCATCCATATTCATGGTCATATCACACAATTTCGTTCATTCGTATGCAAAGTCTATTCCATGTTCTCAATATCATTTATAGCGTGATTATAATGATAATGTATCAACAATCATAACTCAATCCAAACATTTTCTCGATAGTGACACTATTCCCACATTCATGACCCATTTCCTATTTCCTTATATAATCCAAGTTTTTTAACTTTCACATACCTTAAATAACATGGAGATGTCATAAAACTTACCTTAGAAGATGTAGGATTGAACCTTGGGTGCAAATACCTCACTTGAGCAAAACCCTATTTTTTCTTTCACTTGGATTCCTTGTTTTTGATGAACTTTAATGGGTTTTTCTTACGTTGGATTCACTTGGTTTGATGATAAGGACCTTTTGATTTCCCTTGGATTCTTGTTCATGAAATGTATGTAATGCTCTAGAGACTTTAGAGAGAAGTGGGGAAGTGTTGGAATGAAATAATGAAGTTGGGGTCACATTTAAAGACTTGGAATATTTCAGCCCGTCGGGAGTTCCACGAACTCTTCCACGGTTCGTGGAACATGGTGTGGTCCCTGGTTCTAGTCGTGGTTCATGACCAACCAGCCACCATCTCTGCTGGCAGTTCCACAGACCCACCACAAAACTACCAGAATCAGGCACCGCCAAATTACTAAAATCAACCACCACCACAGTAAACTTACCAAACAATAGCTCATGCTTATCGCCCACCACAAAACAACCTACCACAAAACTACCAGAATCATGCACCGCCAAATTACCAAAATCGACCACCACCACAGCAAACTTACCAAACAACAACTCATGCTTATCGCCCACCACAAAACTACCAGAATCACCTACCTCCAAATTACCAAAATCAACCACTACCTTCATCGTACAATGCTCCACGTTCTGCATTTTAGAGAAAGCCAGCACGAGAATTTATTACATTACTTGAGCTAAGGGCCCAACTGTTTGAAAGATTGCATGCCGCAGGCTTAATTCAAAAGGTCCCTTCAAAACTGGCTCAGCCCGAAAATAGGTTCTTCAGAGCCGAACAGACCTGTGCCTACCACTCCGGAGGCAATGGTCATAGCACAGAAGACTGCTTCAATCTGAAGGATAAAATCCAAGAGTTGATTGATAAAAGGGAGATCATTCTAGAAACCGCAGAACCCAATGTGAACACGAACCCATTGCCAAATCATGGAAATAATAGAGTTCACATGATTGAAGAAAATGAGGACTGGGTAGCCTGCAGGGCATTAATCCCCAGCACCGTCAAAACGATTGAGTAGACAGTAGCCTCCCTCACGCTCCAGGAGCATCCCAACTTCAAGGTCATGGTTCCAGCACCAGGGATTCTTGGGGCCATGCTGAATTTCAAGGCATTAGTCCCACCCCCAGTGATAGCTCAGATAACCCAGCAGGCGATGCCCACTTCAAGAAAAGAATTTGTGGTCCAAGCGGCCATGGCACAAAGGATGACCCGCTTGGGGAGATGCTACACTCCAGAAGAATTGGCTTAAAATGCAAAAAGAAAAGAAACCACTTAGAAAAGAAAAATCACTGAAAGAGAAGTAGAGGATTTCTGGCGGCGCATGCAACCAAAGGACTACTCAATTGTTGAACATCTAAAGAAAACACCGGCACACATATCCGTATTAGCTTTGCTAGTCAGCTCTACACCGTACAGGCAAGCTCTATTGAAGGTATTATATGATACGCACATGCCGGCAGGCACAAGCAGTGAAGATCTGGCCGAATTAGTGGCCCATGTCATCGGAGAACAAAAAATTCGCTTCTCCAAAGAGGAACTGCAAGTTGAAGGGACTACCCATAATAAGGCTCTCTACATTACTCTGGAGTGCCGAGACAAGGTGGTGGATAGAGTGCTTGTTGACAACGGGGCAGGATTCGACATCTGTCCCTTAACCATACTGACGGAGCTTGGCTATGACATCGGTAAAATCTGCCAGAGCTGGACCAATGTGAGAGCATTTGATGGATCTCAATGCGACTCTAAGGGGGAAGTGGACCTCCATATCCAAATGGGTCCCTCGTCCTTCAAAACTGAACTTCAAGTCATGGCGATCACTGCCAACTATAATCTGCTTCTGGGAAGGCCATGGATATACTCTGCCCGCGCAGTACCATCAACATTGCACCAGGCAATGAAATTCGAGTGGCAAGGCCAAGATATTGTGATTGCAGCTGAAAAGGATACACAAAAATATCCTTACAACAAAGTGCCAGTGATTGAAGGGAGTCCCAAAGGATCGGACTTCCACATAGTGGATATGTTGGAGTGACATATGAAGAAGAGGTGATTCATAAGCCGATGTTGCAGTTTATAAAAAGATTGCCTCCAGAATGCTGAAAAGTGGATTTGAACCAAGGAAAGGCCTAGCGAAAGATCTGATAGTGTAGTAGAGCCTGTGTCAATTCCAAGAGAAAATTATTACTTCGGTCTGGGGTATACTCCTAGCGAATGTGAGCTCACGAAGGCCATCAAAAGAGAGCGAAGGGATGAGGAACTGCCTCAACCAATTTCGGGTTTGTACCAGTCACTTCCCAACAAAATGCCAATGTCGACCGACGAAGAAGCTGATGAGAGTTTGGAGCTTCTGTTCGGAGAAAAAGAGTGCTATGCCGTCATCAAAGAATGCAAAGAAACACCCATCATCCGCAGTCTGAGGTCGGGGGAGCGCCTGAGCAACTAGTCATCTACTCCCCTTCTGGCTCCTCGATAGAGAGATGGGCTTCTTTTAAATCTTTTGCTAAAATCGATGAAATCAGCCGAGGCTCGAATGATCACCCGTTTAAATTTGCTTATTGATGTTAAAATACGAGAATGGTCCGATGTTGATCCAGAACAGGACCACAGTTTGCAATCAAATTACATTCGAATTAATAGAAAGCTCCAGTTCAAATAAAAAAACTCTTTTTAGTCATGCCTAAGAGTTAATAAAAATAAAATAAAAAGAATAAAATATATATATATATAATAAATAAAAAAATAAAACCCTAACTTCACTTTGCCTTGCTTTTTTAGTATTAATAATAACGATAAAACAATCGAAAATGTCATGACATGCCGTGAAACGAATGAGGAAAATGGCGAACAAGAGTACGAGGAGTACGATGAGAAGACGATGATGCTAGAAGGCCTAGTAGAAGAGTTAGAAGAGTTGGAAAACAAAGATAAGCCTAACATGGATGAAACTAAGGTGATCAACCTCTGTGACAAAGAGAATGTGAAAGAAACTCGAATCAGCGAGCATTTAGAGGCGCCTCAGAAAGAAGAGCTTTTAGCTCTACTAAAGGAGTATGTGGACGTCTTTGCCTGGTCATACACCGATATGCCAGGGTTAAGCACTGAGATAGTGGCCCATATACTGCCCATCAAAGGGGGTTTTTCCCCGATCAAACAAAAGACCCGGACATTCAAACCAGATATGAGTATCAGGATAAAGGACGAAGTGGAAAAGCAAATCAAATTCGAAATAATGGAGGTACCGTCCTACTCCACCTGGTCGATCAACATAGTGCCAGTACCCAAGAAGGACGAGAAGATTCGAATCTGTGTGGACTATTGAGATCTCAACCGGTCCAGTCCAAAGGATAATTTTCCCTTTCCGAACATCCATATTCTCATCAACAATTACACCAAGCATAAGTAGCAGTCGTTCATGGATTGTTTCACCGGATACTATTAGATACTCATGAGCGAAGAAGATGCCGAAAATACAGCTTTCATAACCCCTTGGGGAGTCTATCACTACAGAGTAATGCCGTTCGGCTTCAAGAATGCTGGCGCCACATACATGAGAGCAATGACTACCTTGTTTCATTATATGATACATCGAGAAATCGAGGTTTATGTGGATGATGTTATCATAAATCAAGGGAAAGCTCAGAGCACACCACACACTTGAAAAGTTCTTCGATAGGCTTCGCAAATTTCATCTGAAACTCAACCCGGCAAAATGCGCATTTGGAGTGCCTGCGGGTAAGCTTTTGGGATTCATAGTAAGCCGAAGAGGCATTGAGCTAGATCCTACCAAGATCAAAGTGATTCAAGAATTGCCACCTCCCAAAACCAAGAAGGAAGTCATGAGTTTCTTAGGAAGGCTGAACTATATTGGGCGGTCATATGGAACCAATCCTCAAGTTGTTAAAGAAAGACACTCCCACAAAATGGACAGAGAAGTGTCAATAGGCATTCGACACAATCAAGAAATACCCCTCTAATCCTCCCGTACTAGTGCCGCCCAGGCCAGGAAGCCCGCTGTTGCTATACCTTTCGGTATCAGAAAACGCCTTTGGATGTATGCTCGCCCAGGTTGATGAAGATGGAAAAAATGAGCATGCCATCTATTACTTGAGCAAGAAATTCACATCCTGTGAGTCAAGATACACGCTCGTAGAGAAGACATGTTGCGCCCTGACGTGGGTTGCCCAAAAGTTGAGACATTACCTGTCAGTATTCACTACTCACCTCATCTCGTAATGGATCCATTGAGGTATATTTTTTGGCAACCAATGCCTATTGGGAAACAAGCCAAGTGGCAGATACTCTTAAGCGAGTTTGATATCGTGTACGTAGCACATAAGGTAGTCAATGGACAAGCACTGGCCGATTTTCTAGCAGAAAGTTCTGTCGATGATGAACTCGAACCACTACGAAGCTTCTTCCCAGACGGGGAAGTAATGGCTATGGAAGAAGAGGTGGCCGAGCCATACTCGGGATGGAGACTGTTCTTTGATGGAGCGGCCAACTACAAAGGCTATGGCATCGGGTCAGTGTTGGTATAAGAAACAGGATAGCACTATCCAATGGCTGCAAAGCTCAATTTTAGATGTACTAATAACATGGCCGAATACGAAGCATGTATTCTTGGTCTCAGAATGGCGTTAGACATGAACATATGAGAGTTTTTGGTAATCGAGGACTCTGATTCACTCATTAATCAAGTGAAGGGAAATTGGGCCACCAAGAACGACAAGATTTTACCGTCGTAAATTTGATACAAAGATTGTGCGAAAGATTCAAAAGCATTGACTTCAAGCATACTACAAGGGCTCAGAACGAGTTCGCTGATGCCTTGGCAACCATAGCTTCCATTATTCAGCACCTTAAAAGTATCCACATTGATCCGCTGGAGATTGCCCTAAAAGAAGAACAGGCTCACTGTGCTCACATCGAGGCATAGTCGGATGGCAAGCCATGGTACGCTGACATCAAGACATATCTTGAGAAACGAGGGTACCCATAAGAAAGTTCAGGAAATCAAAAGAAGACCATCAGGAGATTGGCCAATGAATTTTTCCTAAGCAAAGAAATACTATACAAGAGGACACCAGACCTCAGGCTACTCAGATGTGTAGACGCTGAAGAGGCCACAAGATTACTGAAAGATATACACGTAGGAACGTGCGGACCTCACATGAATGGATGCCTCCTGGCCAAAAAGATATCGAGGTCAGGATATTATTGGATGACCATGGAACATGACTGCTGCAAATTCATGCAAAAATGCCATTAGTGTCAGATTCACATAGACTTGATCAAGGTTCCTCCCACAGAGCTATGTGCAATGAGTTCACCATGGCCGTTTGTAGTATGGGGGATGGACGTCATCGTACCAATCGAACCATCGGCATCTAATAGACATCGATTCATATTAGTCGCCATAGTCTATTTTACCAAGTAGGTGGAAGCCACTTCTCACAAGTCAGTAACCAAAAAGGTTGTGGCTGACTTTGTAAAAAACAATCTCATATGCCTTTTCGGCGTGCCAGAGTCCATCATTATGAACAATGGAGCTAACCTGAATAGTCACCTGATGAAAGACATCTGCGAACAGTTCAAGATAACCCACAGGAATTCTACTGCCTACCGGCCACAGATGAACGGAGCCGTAGAGGCTACCGATAAGAACATTAAGAGAATCCTGCAAAAGATGATTGACAATTACAAGAATTGGCATGTGCAGCTGCCATATACTTTGTTGGGGTTACAAAACTACAACCCGATCATCTACCGGAGCAACCCTATACTTTCTGGTCTATGGTACTGAAGCAGTCATACCCGCGGAAGTAAAAATTCCCTCACTAAAGATCATTCAAGAAGTAGAACTAAATGATGTGGAATGGGTTAGAAATCGCTACGAGCAACTAGCCATGATAGACGAAAAGAGAATGATCGCAGTGTGCCACAGACAGCTGTATTGTCAGAGAATGTCTCGTGCTTTCAATAAACGGGTCAGAGCCCGACTCTTTCAAATAGGACAGCGCGTGCTCAAGCGAGTCTTTCCTCACCAAGATGAATACAAGGGAAAATTTGCGCCAAACTGGCAAGGATCGTACATGGTCCGCAAAGTACTTTTCGGAGGAGCCGTGGTCCTAGCCGAGATGGACGGACAAGAATGGCCCAAGCTATCAATACCGATGCTCTCAAGAGATACTACATTTAGGATTATTATCGTATTATTATTTCCTTGTAATCGCACCGTTTTCTTGTAATCGCACTTTTGTAATAAAATAGGAAAAACAATGATCTATGTAATATGAACTACGCAATGACCTGACTTCCCCCACAGTGGGATACGTAGGTAGTCCACATCAGACCCAGTCACATTATTAGTAAAAACTAAAACTCAATTTTATTCCAAACTATGTTCGACCTGATTCCTGCTGCGACAAGATACGTGGGCGCTTTCGAGCTCTGTCGTCACAAAAGAAAAACCCAAGAAATCCTTAAGAAACCCCAGAGGCACAGAAGTCAGAAGGAAGCGGCAGAGGTAGGAGTACGAGAAGCGGCACAAGA
Source organism: Lycium ferocissimum (assembly GCF_029784015.1). NCBI lineage: Eukaryota > Viridiplantae > Streptophyta > Magnoliopsida > Solanales > Solanaceae > Lycium > Lycium ferocissimum. The sequence goes on from NC_081350.1 coordinate 761,146, forward strand.
GTCAGCCAATGTCAACCCTGAACTGGAGCAAAATTTTTAAGGAGACCTCAAAAATTTCCTTCAAGACAGTCAGTAAAAGAAGACGGTAGACCCAAATCATAGACTGGGGAAGAATGCGCATCGAGACAATATAAGAATCGAGAAACACGAGACCTAAAACTGGGGCACAATTTTTTAGAAGGATCTCAAAAATTCCACCAGTTCAGGAATACGGCAACAGGACTTCTCTAGAAGACCGGAGGGCCTTGTTCAGAAATACATGTCCTGACATTTAAAATAAATAACATTTTCAAAGAAAACAATGCATATTTTAAAACTTTGTCTTAGGTTTTTCAAACAACAGTTAGCGTAAGTTCATTCTAAAAGCCATCTCTCAAATATCGAGTCCAAGAGGAGCGGATTCAGAGAAGCGGCCAAGAGAAGACACCAGACGAAAGGACGACAACGCTAATCGGCCTTTTAAGAAACTAACTTATTTTTCTGAATGCAGGTTTCTCAATATCAAATAGGAAGACAACTATGTCACCAACTGTTTGCTCATTAAAATTTCTGATGGCCACACAGTGTTCTTTTCCTTTCTTTTTATTCATCAGTTCATAGTCTTCATTGACATTGTCAAGACTAGTTTATGTTTTTTTGTTAAAGTCTCACACGGCATGTACTATGGATGACTATTTTTTAAACTATAATGTTTATGATATATCACAAGTTTAGGCCATTGGTGCCATGTGCTATGAAATGTTTATGTTTCCTACTCACACACAACAGCATATCCAGAATTTTCATCAAGGGGGTTCAAAAATATGAAGAAGTAAATACACAAAGAAGCCAAGAGGGTTCAACAACTACTATATATACATAAAAAAAAAAATTAACCTTGAATATACAGTGTAATTTTTCGCTGAAGGGATTCGAATGAACCCCACTCAACCCTACATAGCTCCACCCTACTCCTATATGATTATGTTTAGTAAGTCATGGTATACTGGTCACTCGAAGGTGAGTTTAAGCATCGGTCGGCCGTCATGTCCCTCTGTATTTGTGACATGCCTTTTCAAAAACTCAAACAAACAATAAGTTCTTGTTTTTAAGAATTCTTTTTTGCTTCTTCTTGCAACTTCTAATATGTCTTCTTAGGGTCATTTGGTCTGTGAATAAGTTATATTGATATTACAATATGGAGATTACAATACGATAATTAAATAACGACGAAATTCTTGTACCGAATATACTTTTATTGGTAGATGTTTGATTTATTATTATTATTATTATTATTATTATTATTATTATTATTATTATTATTATTATTATTATTATTATTAGTATTATTATTATTATTATTATTATTATTATTAATGCATACACGGTGTATAATATAAAGGACTAATTATATTAAACACCCCTGCTATGACTCAGTCACGGCTAGACTCCCTATATGTCAAAATCAAACACTTAGACCCCTACAATATAAAAATCCTACACTTGCACATGTATGATGTTACCCTTATTCTTTAAAAACATTTAAACCTTTTATATAATGAAAATATTTTGCAAATGAAACTTCATCTAACTAAGTATATATAAGATGATTTTGAAGTGGAAGGATAAAAAAAATTATATAATACATATTATAATTAAATAAAATTACAAATAACTTGCGTACTGAAAGTGTCGGAAGTTATTACTAATAGTTGGTATATCTTATTAATTTGTGTTTGTTTCCTAATTATGAGGTTCGAAAGATAATTGTTTCAAAAAATATTTCTTTTTTTTTTCGTCAAAGGCACGAGTAAAACCTTTTAATCTTTGGTTTTAAAATTTCATAAAATAATTTTGCAAAAACTAGTTTTAGTTTGTTGTTTAATAAATATATTTTAATGTACTTAATTACAGATAAACCTCATAGGGAGTGGAAGTGTAGAATTTTCATAGTACATGAGGTATAAGAGTTTGATTTTAAAATACTGGGGGTCTATCTATATCTGAGTCGTAGTATAAGGGCGTTTAGTGTAATTAACTCTAATATAAAATCATGGATCTTGAATAAACTTTTATTTTCAATTTTAATATTTTCTCCCTTAAAAGACCTTGAGAGAAGAGTCCTGGAGAAGGGAAAATGTGTTATGTTGTTTACTTACCAGATTGTTATCCCATACAATACAATGTATTACAAATATCAATATTGTGGTATAAACAATCTTGAGATTTCTTATATTGAAATAAGAAATTCAACCAAGCACGTAATAAGATAATCTCATATTTTAACCAGTAATTAATACTTTCTCTGTCCCAATTTTAAGTGTCTTTGTTTGACTAAGCACAGAGTTTAAGAAATAAAGAGAAATTTTTTAATCTTGTGATCATAAATTAAAGATGTGTATGGCATACTAAAATATCCTATGGATCTTGTTCTTATAAACTTGTCATTTAGGATGTTTGAATTGTCAACTTACAAAATATAGAAAGAGACACTCTTTTTAAAACAGACCAAAAAGGAAGGTAAGACACTTAAATTGTGACGGAGGGAGTATCACTATTCTGCTAACCAAACCGCCCCCTAATTTATAGGTGTCACACCCCGACCTTATTAGGGTGTGATGGGCACCCGGCTCTCCTCAGAGTCGAGCGAACCCTTAAATGTTCGCGTTACTAAAACCTGTCATTTCAAAAACCTTTTAAAACATAAAACTTTTCAACATAGAGATCCCTGTTTTTATACAGATTATGAAAACCTACAGTCAATCACATAACTTCTACCATCTGACAATATCTGAAAATACACACCCTTTTAGCATCTATAACCGATTCGCGTTCCTCGACACCCAATCCACAGAACACTGTCTGCAAAGTCTCTAAGATATACAGATACCATAACATAAGTGCTTGACTCGGCAACACTCCGAACTAAAATGGAGCTCACCAATCCCGCGGGGGCAACTTCTAGCAAGTCTTCTCTTCATCTGGGTGTACCTGCGTGGCATGAAACGCGCCCCCCCCGAAGAAGGAGGGTCCGTACGGAATATGTACCGAGTATGTAAAGCGATAACAAATAATAACCATAGCTTAATTTAGGAGGGAAGAATCACAATCACGCTCATTACCTGCAGCCTTCGCTTAAGAGAAAACATAGATAAATACACAGAGTCTCAACAAGCTTTAAGTAAGTACTCGCAATCCAACTAACGAATCTAGAATAAATAATGTAATCTAGAACACCTCTTCTAAAGAAGTAATGCAATACATCACATGCGCCGCTTCCGGCAAAATAACGATAGCCCCTTCGGGCAGCCGCTTCCGGCTCGATATCAATAATGGCCCCTTCGGGCAGCCGCTTCCGGCTCAATATCAATAATGGCCCCTTCGGGCATATTAGTAATGATAATGTAAACATAAGTAGTAAGTGAAATGAACTAGTAAAATCTCGCACCCCTTTCGGAGTGGTTTTGGAAAAAGTAGCTCACTCAGACATAAGCTGAGGCCATAGTACTCCCAGACGTGAGCTGAGGCCGTAGCACACTCAGGGATCAGCTGAGGCCACAGCTTCGCTCGTATACGTACCGAGGCCATAGCACACTCGGTGCATAAGCCGAGGCCACCGCACCCCCTTCGGAGTGGTTTTAGAAAGTCTAAATATTAAAATCTCACACCCCCATAGGAGTGGTTTTAGAAAAATCAATTTTGTGTTTCTTTGTACAAAACTAGTTCTTTAAAAATCATTGGTGAACCACAAACGCGTTTCCGAAGCCATTTTTGGAAAACCGAAGTAATAATCATATTAGAAACATTGTCACACCACCACGTACATTATGGAACATAATGAGGTAGCTAAACAACTGGCCCTTGGTAGTCGGGTCCTACTCATGCAAGTTCTAAATGTTTAGGGAGTTCTTCCATCATTTCACACAATTTCTAATTCAATTCTACTGAATGAATAGTAGTCAATTTCAATCTCGAATTTCTAAGAAAGGAATTGTCCCCGAGGCACATATTCAAGCCTACTACATCTAAGACATGCCAAAGAAGGAAAGTGAAGCCTTACATACCTTTTCCGCCTCTTACGCTACTCCAAATCCCAGTTCCAAGTTCGCCAAAATCTGCAATTTGGTCGCATTTACCAGCTTACTATTCATGAGACTTAAAATTTCAATCTTGCCTCAATACTTGTCTACCGAAATTTCGTAAAGCATTTCCCCTGTACGTACAACATCCCCGAGATTCTAACTCGGCCAAAAGTTCAACAACAAAACCCGAGAATGGAACTCGGCCACATTATCAACAACAACACTAACAACTATGCCAATGACATCAACGATTGATTCAAGAATATTTCAAACCATTCACATATTCAAATACTACCCCGAAACCATTCAACAATGTTCAAGGACATTCCAACAATCCGCAAAGTATTCAAGACAATTCAAACCATATGCTATGAAACCCATAACCTTCCAACTTAATGAATATGACAATAATGCGTTTCTCTCTTTCAATTTCACAAACTACGTCAACGGTTCCATACATTACCACATTATCTTCATAAATATAAGAAAACATATTAGAAACAACAACCAAACGTTACATAAAATTTGTTCAATATTTATTCCTACACACACACTCCATGCACGGCTACACACCAACACTCAAGGTTCCATGATTTCCCATTCATTTCAACACACTACAACAACCTACATAACAATTAAAATTGATTCATCACTCTTGGACATACAATATACATGCACGGCCAACATCAACATCCTTGGCTCAACTTCAACATCCATATTTTCATGATTTTTATTCATTTCCATACTTCACAACATACACAACTCATCTATATCATATGAAAAATAAGATTGAATCATACCTTTCCTTCACCTCCTTTTCTCGGCTAGACCTTGCTTTTTGCGAAACGAATGGTTTTCTTCCTCCAACAACCACTCCATGTCGACGAGAGCCTTTCAATTAGTAGAAAACTAGAAAGAGAATAATTTTCCATAGCCAAATTTGAGGGGCAGTTTCGGCCAGCCCCTATAGCCGACTGCCCTCTTTTTTTTTTTTTTCTTTCTTTCTCTCAATTTCTCTTGAACTTTCTATGACACAAATGATGAATTTCCTCTCCTTTTCATCACTCATATACATATATATATTAGTAGTGGCACATGCCATGCACATGGCCGGCCACCTTGTCCTCTCTTTTTTTTTTTTTTTTCTTCCTTTCCCTCCAACTTTCTTCAAATTTCTAGAATTTCCTTAGGATATAAAAGATGACTAATCTAGTCAACATGTCATATAATTCCATACTTATATATCAAGCTTCCATGTGGCCATGGCCCACCTTACTCTAGTTTCATGAAATTTCAAATTTTTCTCATAATGCATTCTTAGTCCCAATTTTTTCCTTAATGCTTTCTTCCAACAAAATCATAAACCATTTGTCGTAAAACGAAGTCGAGAGATACCCTTGTCCATAATTCGTCGCAAACAACTTAAAAGTTTTTCGACGTACAAAATGCGAGATGTAACAATAGGGGCCTGTATTTATAATTGTGAAAGAGAGATAATTGTGTCACGACCCAACCGGCGGGCCACGATGGGCACCCGGTGCTATCCCACCCGGGCACTTCTTAACATACATTCACATCATATCTAGGTGAGCCACATAGCTAAATCATGCTTTTCATTCATCATCATTCTAGTCTCATTGGGCAACAACACATCTATATCATCATTAACAACTATGCCCATATAAATGTACATAAGCCGACAAGGCTATCAAAATAATATCCCAAAATATAGGCCGACAAGGCCAAACATATCTAACCATATGCACATGTCTACGAGACTCTAAGGAAGATACGTCATATCATAACATATGGGCGGGACAGGACCCCGTCATGCCCATGAATATGTACACAAAAGAATCTATACCAAAAGCTGCAGCTCCGAATGAAATGGAGCTCCGCTACGTAGTCCCTGAGAATATAGCTATGAATCAAGTCTGTCTCCCTGGCCACCTGCGGGCATGACGCAGCGTCCACAAACAAAAGGACGTCAGTACGAAGAATGTACTGAGTATGTAAAGCATGATCAATATCAATATGAAAGCATAATAGACAACATATGAAATAGCATAGGATGGGAGATAATAGCATTAGCGTCATAGCACTTACTTGCTTTCCATAGGGACATTCCATTCCTATTGCGTATTTGTGTACATATATCCATATCCGTACTCATTTACCTTTCGTATCCATTTCCATATTCGTATTCATATTTCTATTCATACTCATGTTCATATCATATACATTACATATACATAGCCTTTACTTGGCATTTACATATTCTTAACATATTCGTACTCATATTGATTTCATATACATAGCATTCATATAGCATACCCGACCACAAAGGTTTGGTCTTTCACATAGCTAGCCCTACCAAGGCTCAGGGTTATCCGTACCCAACTGCAGTGGTGCGCGCTCATCATCATACATACATATATATATATATATATATTCACTATATGCTACCCGGCCACATAAGCTCGGGGTTTCATAATAGCCACTCATGGGCACATATACATATAAGCTCATAATTATCTTTAGCCTTTTTACTATCGTCATTCATTACATTCTATCCTTAGAGGATTACTCGCCGTATAAGAAACTTAGTACAATCGTATCATCTTGAGCATCATAAGCTTAGTAACTTCTAGAGATAGGATCATTGGAGAATATCGTAGACTCGTAGAAGGATAAATATTTGGCCAAAGAACCATGCCTTATGAAAGAAGGTTTAGCCTTACATACCTTTCCGTGCAACTATTCTATCACTTGTACGTTCTTCTTCAAGGCTCACGTTCAACCTTCATTGAAGTGCATACTCATATTAGATAATGGATAGCTTAACATTCATGACTAATTCTAGTGAAAATCGGACAGTATCTCCTTTATTTATATGACTTCATCCATATCATATATCAACTCCCAAACATCAATAATAACATTCACAATATCATCACAATAGCCTTTAGTCAACTACATTACTCTTACTTCACCATTCACTCCAATTCATCCATATTCATGGTCATATCACATAATTTCGTTCATTCATATTCAAGGTCTATCCCATGTTCTCAACATCATTTATAACATGATTATATTCATAATGTATCAAGAATCATAGCTCATTCCAAACATTTACTCAAAAGTGGCACTATTGCACATTCATGACTCATTTCTTATATTCTTTTGCAATCCAAGTGTTTCAACTTCCAAATACTTTAAACAACATGGAAACATCATAAAACTTACCTTAGATGGTGTAGGATTGAACCTTGGTTGCAAATACCTCACTTGAGCAAAATCCTAGTTTTTCCTTCACTTGAATTCCTTATTTTTTATGAACTTTAATGGGTTTCTTACTTTTGATTCACTTGGTTTGATGATAAGAACCTTTGATTTCCCTTGGATTCTTGTTCCTGAAATGTAGGTAATTCTCTAGAGGCTTTAGAGAGAAGTGGGGAAAGTGTTGGAATGAAATAATGAAGTTGCGATCACATTTATAAACTTGTAACATTTCAGCCCGTCGGGAGTTCCACGATCCCTTCCACGGTCCGTGGAACATGGTGCTGTCCGTGGTTCTGGTCGTGGTTCACCACCAGCCAGCCACCATCTCTGCTGGCAGTTCCACGGACCCTTCCACGGTCCGTGGAACATTCCATGGTCCGTGGAACATGGTCGTGAAACTCACAATTTCACCGAAGTTGTTCCCGTCGCCTCGTTTGATCTCCAATCCTTATGGAACCTTCTTAGCACTTGTTTATCACTTCATTAACAATATAAGGGGTGTTATAACTCTTCCCCAAAACATCATTAAGTTGTCATCAACTTGCTACTCATAAATCCTTTCGATACTTATCGTATACATTGCCTTCTCTTGGCAACTTTCTCGTCTAACATCGAATGTCTTTAAAATCTTATTTAGAATCATCAAATGCTATTTATTACTTATGGAAACACCGTATAATTCGTACTCTTCATTAGCCTACTCACTGTGCATCGACGAAAAATTTTCCGAGGTGTAACATTCTTCCCCCTTAAGAACATTCGTCCTCGACTGTTAAGCACTCGGGAATTCTATGAAAATTTTACCAGAGTTTTCCCTATAATATGTCACTACCATCCTATCACAACAACCCATAATAACAATGCCTCACAGGGCCATAACATAATAACAAATAGAATTTGGCCACACACGACCCAAATGCATAAAAAGGAATACATACATACCTTATGATCTTGATATCTCATCTTGGCCCTCTTCCGGGGGCTGAAATAAGTGCGGATATTTGAATTTCATGATTTCTTCCGCTTCCGATGTCATCTCTTCTCGATTATTATTTCTCCACAAAATCTTAACTGAGGCCACTTCTTTGTTTCTAAGCTTCCGTACTTGCCTATCTAATATGGCAATGGGCTCTTCATCGTAAGCTAACTTTTCCGTCACTTGAACATCATTTACTGGGACGATCCTAGTAGGATCTCCAATACATTTACGAAGCATTGAGACATAGAAAAATGGATGAACTGACTCTAAATCGAGAGGTAGATCTAATTCGTAAGCCACTTTGCCTACTTTGCGCACAACTTCATAAGGCCCAATGCATCTGCTAGCTGATTACCCTCCCTCAAGATGTGTGTGAATCTAACCTCCATGTTATTTCTTATTTCCTGTATCTCATCAACCCATGTTGCTATAGTCCATGGAGATTTCCAACCTTTTGCAAGAATTCTTTGGATCATTTGTGAATCAATCTGAACCAAAATGTGATCCAGATGATTATTCTTGCAAAATTACAAAGCCCCTACGATAGCCCTTATCTCTGCTTCAGTGTTGGTAGTGATTCCAATATCTTCTGCTTGAGCATATATTAGATTTCCATCTGAGTCTCTTAAGCAAAAACCATAGGAACTTCTACCAGGGTTCCCTCTTAATGCTCCATCTGTATTACAACTCAACCATCCTTCTGGTGGGAATTCCCAGATTACTTTTGTGATCTAGAGTTGAGTTCCTCCCCCTTCTAACATTTGAATCATATCACTCCATCTATTAGGCACATGTGAAAATGATGGATTTCTAATCATAACCAACCTTTAAATTGTTGCAAAAACTTGGTATATGACTCTTCCAACTGACTTTGTGCCTCCATGCTTGATTGTATTTCTTCTCTTCCGTAACTCATAGATAGTGATAGCAGGGACTTCCTGAAAAACGTGTTTCAATCTCCTTATAACTGGTGTTTTCCACCATTTCACAATCCTTTGTTGTAATGGAAAATCCTTCATGTTCATACCTGCAAAAGAAGAAAAATAGTACCAAGTCCTGTTAGCTGAATCAGATGTGGGAAGCCAATGCTGAGTTGTCTCCTCCAAAGTATTTGAACAACACCAACACTTGGATGCCAAGTTGTAGTGTATTTTCTTCAAAACAACATCCACAGGTATTGTATCATTCCGTAAATCCATATTGAGCGTGAAAGCATTGTATGAGTCCTTTGGAAATTTCATGACTTTGACAGAGCATATCGACGCTCCGTCATTTGTACGATAGAATTGATCTAGCACAAAGACCATTCGACGGAGCAGATCGACCCTCCGTCGTTTGTACCGTCTATTGTGCCTGATGCATAGAAATTATATAAGTTGTAAAATTTTAGTTTTCTTCCATTCTTTTCACTCTCAAAAACCCTAAGGATGAAAATATCTCTCTAGGGATCCAATACTAAGGTAAGAACATCTTAATCATTGATTATCAATCCTAACATCAAACCCATGATTCTTAGCATGATTCTTGTGACTAAAACCTAGGCTTTGCAACATAATTCTTCCTAAAGTGATTCAACCTAGGGTTTGGGTGTTCTTCACTAGAAAAGTGAATTGTTAAACTTTGTTTAACATACTAAGGTATGTCTCTCTTTTAAAAACCTTATTATGGATGCATGTCTTCTTCTAAAAAGTTCTTTATTGAATAAAAGGTGAACTTCTCATACAAAACCTAATTCATGTTTTGATGGTGGTTGATGTGCGTGAGGGGACAAACCCACATTAAACCTTGATTGTATTACCATCTATATATGTATATGAAATCATAATCGTTTCTTCTATAAGAGATGGTCAATAAGGATGGCAAAGGGTTGGAAATAATGTTTTCATATTGAACTATGACATTGAAATCTTGGTTAAAGAAGTGTAAGCATTTTCAAGAAATGGTTTATCTTTACGGTACGACATAATTAACTTTAATGCTAATTGATGGTGTGACTACTTTGAGACAAATTGTGAATCCGCTTCTATGCTATGAACTATATTGTGTGTTTGGCCTAGCTACTTGGGAGGAAGGGTAGCCACTATGGATCCTAGTATGAAAATGCCTAGCCATTCGGGAGGAAGAGTGGCCACTTCCGGGTTTGCTACCTGGGGTGCGATTATGCCTAGCTATTCAGGAGGAAGGATAGCCAACGTTGAATTTCATATTCCGATATGGTGCGCTATGACAAAGGAACCTCTACGGTCACCCCTTCGATGTGCTTGATTCTTGGGCCTGTACTGGCATGTGTGATATTCTTATTTTCTCATGGAATTGTTGTTGTTAATTATGATAAATTGAAAGGCCTATTTGAAGTTGTGCCTGGACAAGAGGCCTTATAATCGATTTTGATAATTCTTGTTGAGATACACAAACTGAATAACTGTTCTTACATTAGTTTCACATGATTTTCAGGACTGATTTCTTTATGTATTATTATACTTTATTTTCATATTACTTGTTGTCCCCGAGGCACTCACTGAGTACGAAGTAATCAGGCATAACATTGTTATTTTTTATGGTATGTTTAGTAACGGTGAAGAGCAGGTTCTTGATACTCCAGGCGTTTAGGAAGGACTTGCGGTTGCTACTGATTTTGTGCGCCCACACATTCATTCGTGGGACACCCTATTTATTTAATTCCATTTATTTATGTTAGCTTTCGGGCTGCGTCCCGATGAGTTGGACATTTATTCCTTATTCTTAGAAGCTTCTTAGTATACATTCGAATGTGGGTAGAAGAAGAGTCGTTGTTTAACTCTTTCAGGCACACTATCATGTTTTGGTTGAATTATTTAAATTATAAAGACTTTCGCTGATTTAATTCATATATTCATGATTTGTTACATTTATTTTATAAACTGTTGGAGGTGAATATTGGACCTGGCGGGTTCAAGTGTTATTATTGTGTCGTTTAAGTTCTTCCGATCTTGTTCATGACGTCAGATGCCGGTCACGTCAAGGTTGGGTTTTGGGGCGTGACAAGCTTGGTATCAGAGCCTAGGTTTAAATACGTCCTAGGATTGTTGTCGGTGTCTAGTGGAGTTTTATTTGTGTAGCCTGACCACCTATATGATCGAGAAACTCCCAGGGCATTTATAGATGTTTCCTATTCTTCTTGATTCTAGATTATGCTGTAGAGATTCAAGTCCTTTTAGGATCGTTCTAATTTGCTCGTTAATTTGTGCCTTGCAAAAATAGCTGTGACGCAATCCAAAAATGGTAACCGAGCATAAGCCGCGAGAGCTAACGAAAATCTTGGGGGCGCGAATGTTGGTAATGGAAATAATGCGGGAAATCAAGCACCACCTCCAGTACCGCCTACTCCTGCTGTTCCTGTTGCGGGTGTGCCTGAGATTGGTACTATGCAAATGGCTATTCAAATGTTAACTGCTTTGGTTACGGCTCAGCAGCAGGGTGGATGTGTGGGACTTGATGGTGGAGGCAGACTTAAGTAATTCCTAGACTTAAAGTCACCTGAGTTCTTTGGGTCACGAGAGGTGGATGACCCCCAGCACTTTTTAGATGAGACCTTAAAGGCATTGAGGGCAATGGATGCCCAGGATTCTGAAGCTGTGAGGCTCGCTTCGTATCAATTGAATGATGTTGCTCATGCATGGTTTGAGATATGGCAATCTGAAAGGGGTGACGCTGCTTTAGCTCCGACGTGGGCTGAATTTGAAGAGGCGTTCATGGAAAGGTTTCTGTCTGATGAGGAAAGATTTGCTATGGCTATGAAGTTTGAAAACCTAGAACAGGGTAACAAGTCAGTTCATGAGTATAGTTGGAGTTCACCCGTCTATCAAAGTATGCTTTATACATGATTCCGACTGAAAAGCATAAGTTGACTCATTTTGTGAAAGGCTTGGTACTACGTATCAAGTCCGTATGTTCTTCGTTGCTATGTCTCCTACTTGCACTTTCTCATCTCTGGGTGGGTTTGCTGAACAACAAAAGAGTTGGAAAAATGAAGAGAGGGTGGATCGAGATCAGAACAAGAAGGCCCGACCGGCGGGTGGTTTCAGTGGTAATAATTATAAAGGAGGCAGAGTAAAGAGTATTATGCACCTGCTCAGTCTAGCGCTTATTCCTATGCTAGTGTGCCTTCTGGTAGGCAAGGCCAGAAAAATAATAATAATAGTAAGTTTTTGCATGGAAGTACTCGTCCGCCAGTGTGGGAAGAACGTATCTATCGTCATTGTGGGATTAGAAGCCACATTAAGAGGGAATGCAGAAAATGGCTACGTGAGATGGCTGCTATGAATAACCAAAAGAATGAGTATCTTGCTTCTGAATTTGCTAGAAATCCACCTGCTGGTAATGCTAACAATAATAATCAGAATGCTCGTAATAACGACAAAGGAAAGAAAGTTGCTAATACTTCTGGTGGAGGGACAACTCGACTTTATGGGCTGACTCGTATGGAAACAGCTGAGGCTTCTGACGCTGTGGTTACAGGTACCGTTACCATCTGTTCTCATAATGGTTACTCATTGGTTGATCCGGGTTCAAATTTATCCTATGTGACTCCTTATTTTGCCCTTGATATGGGTATGAAACCCGAACCTTTGCTGGAACCCTTTGCTATTGATACGCCTTCGGGTGTTTCTGTTATTGCTTCTAGAGTGTATGGAAATTGTGTTGTTATGATTAAAGGTCGTGAGACCGGGCTGATTTGTATGAACTTGAGATGGTGGATTTTTATGTAATTATGGGGATGGACTGGTTGTCCGCGTGTTATGCTAATGTGGATTATCGCCATAAGTTAGTTCGCTTCGCCTTTCCCGAGGAGCCTGTTATTGTGTGGGAGGGTGAAATTGCTAAGCTAAGGGGTAGATTTATTTCTATCTTAAGGCTCATAAGATGATTACTAAGGGGTGTATTTACCATTTGGTTGCTGTTAATGATGCAAAAGCTGTAGTACCCGAATTTGCATCTGTTCCCATAGTCAGTGATTATCCCAAAGTATTTTTCGAAGATCTTCCTGGTATTCCTCCTAATAGAGTTATTGATTTTGGGATTGATGTTATCCCTAACACCCAACCTTTTTCAATTCCACCTTATCGTATGGCTCCAGCGGAGCTAAGGGAATTAAAGGATCAGTTGAAGGACTTGTTGGATAAGGGTTTCATCCGACCAAGTTCCTCACCTTGGGGTGCCCCAGTCTTATTTGTTAGGAAGAAGAATGGTTCCCTTAGGATGTGTGTTGATTAACGTCAACTTAATAAAGTGACCATTAAGAATAAATATCCTTTGCCTAGGATAGATGATCTATTTGACCAACTTTGGGGTGCTAAGTTCTTTTCAAAGATTGACCTGAGGTCGGGGTATCACCAATTGAAGATAAAGAAGAAGGATATCCCAAAAATCGTTTTTCATACTCGTTATGGGCATTTTGAGTTTCTAGTCATGTCCTTTGGGTTGACTAATGCGCCTACTGCATTCATGGATTTTACGAATCTTGTGTTTAAGCCTTATCTAGACCGCTTCATTATTTTGTTTATTGATGACATTTTGGTATACTCTAAGAATCGTGAGGATCATGCTAATCATTTGAGAATAACTTTGACAACACTTGAGGAGAACGAGCTTTGTGCAAAATTCTCTAAGTGTGAATTCTGGCTTGAATCAGTGTCTTTCTTGGGTCATGTGGTGACCGGTGACGGCATTAAGGTAGATCCTCAAAACATTTCAGCGGTTAAGGATTAGCCTAGACTAACTAGTGTGATGGAAATTCGTAGCTTCTTGGGTTTGGCAAATTATTACGTAAAAGTTTGTGGAAGGTTTTTCGTCCATAGCCTCACCATTGACTAAATTGACACAGATCGCTAAGTTTCATTGGTCCAAAGCTTGTGAAAAGAGTTTCCAAGAGCTTAAGACAAGGTTGGCTTCGGCTCCTATTTGGACTTTACCTTCTGGGTTTGGTGGATACGTGGTGTATTGTGATGCTTCCAGAATTGGTTTGGGTTGTGTATTAATGCAGAACGGTAAGGTGATTGCTTATGCTTCGCTACAGTCGAAGAAGCATGAGAAGAATTATCCGACTCATGACTTAGAGTTGGCTGCCGTGGTATTTGCCTTGGAAATTTGGCGTCATTATTTGTATGGTGAGCATTGAGATGTTTTTACTGACCATAAGAGCTTGCAATATATCTTTAAGCAGCGAGAGTTGAATCTCAGACAACGGAGGTAGTTGGAGTTGTTAAAAGACTACGACTTGAATATTTTGTATCATCCTGGTAAGGCTAATGTGGTTGCTGGTGCTTTGAGTAGAAAATCTATGGGCACGTTGGCTTATTTGCGTATGCATGACCTACCCATGGGCAAGGAAATTCAAAGACTTGCTAGTCTTGGGGTCAGACTTGATAAAAATGAAGATGGAGAGTTAGTGGGAATCACGCCATCATAGTCTGACATTGTGGAAAGGATTAAATCCAAGTAATATGATGATGAACTTTTGGCAAAGCTGAGAGATGGAGTGGAAAGGGGTGAGTACACTTCGTTCTTGTTGGGACTGGCGATAGTGTTCTGTGATTGCAAGGACGATTGTGTGTTCCCGATGGTGATGATCTTCGACAAGAATTGATGATGGAAGCTCATAGCTCTAAGTATTCGGTTCATCCGGGATCCACCAAGATGTATAAAGATTTGAAACAACACTATTGGTGGAAGAGCATGAAGTTTGATATTTCTAACTTTGTGGCTAAGTGTTTGAACTATCAACAGGTGAAGGCCAAACATCAAAGGTCGGGTGGCTTGGCTTAAAACATTGAGATTCCTCAATGGAAGTGGGAGATGATAAATATGGATTTTGTTGCAGGCTTACCTCGTACAAGGGCCAAGTATGATTCGATTTGGGTGATCGTCGATAGACTCACGAAGTCTGCCTATTTTCTTCTTCTGAAGACGTCATATGCCGCAACGGAATACGCTAAGTTATGTTTGAAGGAGATCGTTTGGTTGCACGGTGTTTCGGCTTCCATCATATCTGACAGAGGTACGCAATTTACTGCTCACTTCTGGTAGACGCTTCAAGAAAGTTTAGGGACTAGAGTGAAATTGAGCACTGCCTTTCATCCTCAAACTGACGGACAGGCAGAGAGAACTATTCAAACTTTGGAGGATATTATCACGACCCAACCCCGTAGGCCGTGGCTAGTGCCCGAGCTGGACACTTGCATATACCTGTTAGCTATAATCAATTCGAAGCTAGCATGATAAGGAACTGTTATAAAAAAAAAAAAAGCAAGACGACGTCTTAAAACTGTCGCATATAGATATGTATATTCATACAACCTGTCTCCTGTGGAGTCACAACTACCAACAGATAACATCGTATATAAGCCGGCAAGGCTATCATAACATGTGGGAACGCCCCAACTATACACATACGCAAGCCGACAAGGCTGCCACTGCATACAACAACCCAAAACATATATATACGCAAGCCGACAAGGCTGCCACTACGAATGGGAACGTCCCAAAACATAAGTCATACAGACACAACTGAACAACAACTATATACAACCCACACATATGTCTACGACCTCAAGAGTATCTGTAGAACATATGACGGGACGGAACCCCGCCGTACCCCCCCCCCCCCCCCCCCCCCCGGATAGACACATATATACAACAAAGGATGTGTGTACCAAAAGCTAGGCTCAGGAACAGGGAGCACTCCAAGATAGGCCGAATGAATATCCTAAGTCGGCGGATCACCAAAACGAGCGTCCGTATCACTGCGGCATGAAACGCGACCCCCGAAGAAAGGGGTCGATCACATTTTAATATGTACTGAGCATGTAAAGCATGAAATACAGTAAACAGGATCATACTGAGATAAGGGGTATAAAAAACTAACACAATAACCAGAAAACCACAAGGCTTGCCTTTGAAACATAAATTATGTGTATCCATATCATACCCAACTCATTATGGGACTTAGTGACATAATTAGATAATCATCCTGTACATATGCATATATATATATATAACGTGTCCCGGCCCTCTAGTGAGGGACTCGGTAAATAAAATCATCATATACATGTACATATAACGTGTCCCGGCCCTCTAGTGAGGGACTCGGTGAATAAAGTCATCATATGCCCTCCTGGCCGCCATCCCCATATCATCATATCATCATGTCATCATATCATCATATACATATACATATAACATGTCCCGGCCCTCTAGTGAGGGACTCGGTGAATAATGCAGTGGAGCTATGCACGAGAACATGTCCTGGCCCGGGACTCAGTGAAAGATGCAACAGTATGCACAAGCAGAGTAGTGAGTAACCATATACATATAAATCATCTTTTGAGACTCAATAGATAAGTAGACTAATCAACGCTCAAGTATCAGGACGATAGTCGTGTTCCGTATTCTTTGAATATCATTATGAACTATATCAAAATAAGGCCTCAGGGATCATAGACATGTATTAAGTTAATCCGAGTCAGTTTACAAAAGTTATGAACATTATTCATTATAGAATCCTTTAAGAACAGGAACCTTTATGCATCATTTACTATTCAATCATATAAAAGACTCGAGGGTAATAGCTCGATCATGCCGAGGGTTCTAACATCAAGAAGTGAATAAGAATCATAAATCATGCTCAAAACTTGCGAATAGAATTTCCCCAAAGCTCATATCATATCATACTTACATCTAGGACATGCCAAAAGAAAGAAAGGGTAAGCTTTACATACCTTTAACGTTTACTCGCAACACAACCCGTATACGCTGCCCAATAGTACTTTATCCTATATTAAGATGTCAAGAACTACGATTAGGCTACGAGGGAATTCAAAACGTATTCTAACGTTAGTAACTCCTTTCTAAATAATTCGACGACATTTCATTTACATTCAAATCAACCACATACAATCAAGCCAACACAAATGATCACACGTTCAAATGCTAACCCGAGACCATTAAAACAAGACTCGATAACACTTCGGACAACCCGAACAATATTCAAAACAGCCCATTCAACATACACTACAACCCGCAATCGTCCAACTCAACAAGAACAACAACAACACATTCCTCTCTTCCAAATTTATGGACTATACCAACAACCACACGTTAACAACATCATTCACACAAATTCAAGAAACTATATTAACATCATATTAGCTTCTACAACAGCCCACAACAATTACAACTTCAACTTGAACCATCAAACCTTCATTCTCACCATAAAATCCATAACAACAACAACCAAAATATCAAATAAATCAATTCACCAATTTCTCCTAAAACAGCCCGCCTACGGCTTAGACAATTCTCCAACATCAACATACACAATTTTATACATTCAATTCACATTTATACATACTCACAATGCATCCAAACTCACCATAACACATATGAAAAGTAATTAATTCTTACCTTAATACTTGACTTCCTCACGGCTAGAACTTGCAAATTAAGAGGACAAAGATCCTTGCTGCCTTTCAATGATCAATCCTTGTTTCCATGACCTTCATTTGATTAGAAACATCAAGATAATTAATTGAATTCAAGCTTGAAAACTCCCTTAAGATTCAACCATGGCCGAGAGCCATTTTTCCTATCTCTATGTTTTCTAAAGTGGAAGATGACCAATTGAGTTAGTAGTTGATGGATGAGTCATATAATTGCTATATATAGGATTTCATGGGCTGGACATGTGTCCCACCCAAAACGTGAGTCAATTACACGTGGCCATGTCACGGGTGGGGGCCTACACGGCCACTATGGCCAATTAATGAAGTGATTAAATTTTCTAATCCCACTTAATAATCTAATCATGGTTAATTAATCCCTAATCTCTATTAATATTTCTATACCAAATAAAATTTATAGGCAACTTGTGCATTAAAACAAAATCGGAGGTTAAAAATCTCTACCTCGGATCCCAAAATAATCTTGCCCTCGACTTGTCGCGATTAGCTTAAAATATCCCAACGTACAAAAATACGGGATATAACAGATATGTTGCATGCTTGTGCAATCAATTTTGGAGGAAGTTGGGATGAGCACCTACCTCTGGTGGAATTCACTTACAATAATAGCTATCAAGCGAGTATTCAGATGGCTTTTTATGAGGCTCTTTATGGGAGGCGTTGTCGGTCTCCAATTGGTTGGTTTGAACCAATGAAAGTAGAGTTGTTGGGTCTGGATTCAGTTTTATGAGGCTATTGAGAAAGTTAATCTTATTGTGCAGCGACTGAACACCGCTCAGAGTAGACAAAAGTCCTATCTGAGACATGAGGCGTAGAGAATTGGAATTTCTTTGTTGGTGACAAGGTTTTCTTAAAAGTATCAACTATGAAGGTGGTAATGCGTTTTGGCAGAAAGGGCAAGGTTAGTCCTCGCTATATTGGTCCTTATGAGATTACAAAAAGGGTTGGGAAGGTAGCTTACGAGTTGAGATTACCGGCTGAGATGTCCATGGTTCATCCGGTGTTTCACATTTCGATGTTGAGGTTGTACAAGCCTGATCCTTCCCATGTGTTGAACCATGAAGAGTTTGAAATTAATGAAGCATTCACCTATGAAGAAAAACTGGTTCAGATTCTTGATCGTCAAGTTAGAAGGTTGAGGACGAAGGCTGTGGCATCAGTTAAAGTGTTGTGACGAAACCATAATACTGAGGAAGCTACTTGGGAAGCAGAAGAGGACATGAAGAAGATATATCCCCACTTGTTCCCTATGGCAGGTATGAGCTAGCGTTTTAAATTACTCATGGATCAATCGTTGTGTTTGTTCGAAGCAACTTGTAGTTTAGTGAATTCTTTTTTAGACTATTATTCTCATTCGAGGACGAGTGAATCTTAAGGGGGGGATAATGTAACATTTCGTAAATCCGTATAGAGTGTGAAAGAATTGTATGAGTCCTTTGGAACCTTATATGTTGGGTTACGTGCATGACTTTAGGCTAAAGACCCAAGAGCAGATGGTCAAAATGAAAATTCACTGCAGTTTCATGAAAGAGCTTGGCTCAAACCCATGATTCTTGTGACTAAAACCTAGGGTTTGCAACATAATTCTTCCTAAAATGATTCAATCTAGGGTTTGGGTGTTCTTCACTAGAAAAGTGAATTGTTAAACTTTGTTTAACATACTAAGGTATGTCTCTCTTTTAAAAACCTTATTATGGATGCATGTCTTCTTCTCAAAAGTTCTTTATTGAATAAAAGGTGAACTTCTCATACAAAACCCTAATTCATGTTTTGATGGTGGTTGATGTGCGTGAGGGGACAAACCCACATTAAACCTTGATTGTATTACCCTCTATATACGTATATGAAATCATAATCGTTTTCTTCTATAAGAGATGGTCAATAAGGATGGCTAAGGGTTGGAAATAATGTTTTCATATTGAACTATGACATTGAAATCTTGGTTAAAGAAGTGTAAGCGTTTTCAAGACGTTCTTTGAAATGGTTTATCTTTACGATACAACATGATTAACTTTAATGTTAATTGATGGTGTGACTACTTTGAGACAAATTGTGAATCCGCTTCTATGCTATGAACTTTATTGTTGTGTTTGGCCTAGCTGCTCGGGAGAAAGGGTAGCCACTATGGATCCTAGTGTGATAATGCCTAGCCATTCGGGAGGAAGAGTGGCCACTTTCGGGTTCGCTACCTGGGGTGTGATTATGCCTAGCTATTCGGGAGGAAGGATAGCTACCGTTGAATTTCATATTCCGGTGTGGTGCGCTGTGACAAGGGAACCTCTACGGTCACCCTTTCGATGTGCTCTATTCTTGGGCTTGTATTGGCATGTGTGATATTCTTATTTTCTCATGGAATTGTTGTTGTTAATTATGATCAATTGAAAGGCATATTTGAAGTTGTGCCTGTACAAGAGGCCTTATAATTGATTTTGATAATTCTTATTGAGATACACAAACTGAATAACTGCTCTTACGTTGGTTTCACATGATTTGCAGGACTGATTTCTTTATGTATTATTGTACTTTATTTTTATATTACTTGTTGTCCCCAAGGCACTCCTGAGTACAAAGTACTTAGGCATACCATTGTTATTTTTGATGGTATATTAGGTAACGGTGAAGAGCAGGTTCTTGATACTCCGGGCGTTTAGGAAGGACTTGCAGTTGTTGCTGATTTGGTGAGCCCACACATTCATTCGTGGGACACCCTATTTATTTAATTCCATTTATTTATATTAGTTTTCGGGTGTGTCCCGATGAGTTGGACATTTATTCCTTATTCTTAGAAGCTCCTTAGTATACATTCGAACGTGGGTAGAAGAAGAGTTGTTGTTTAACTCTTTCGGGCACACTATCATATTTTGGTTGAATTATTTAAATTATAAAGACTTTCGCTGATTTAATTCATATATTCATGATTTGTTACATTTATTTTATAAACTGTTGGAGGCGAATATTGAACCTGACGGGTCGTTTAGGTTCTTCCGATGTTGTTCATGACGTCGAATGCCGGTCACGTCTAGCGTGGGTTTTGGGGCGTGACAGGTATCTTGTATTTCCAGCATCTTCATAGGACAAAGGAGATTTTAAAAGGTAGTCCTTTTATCCATAGACTAAGATAAGCCTCCATTTTTTGCCCTCTCAATCTAATATACTCCCGGTCGATTTAATGAAGAACTCCCTTTTGTTATCCAGAATCCACCATGGCTTGTCCATACCGCTTGCTGTACTTGCTGATTTGACTGTATTGATAACATGTTGAACAATATCCTCTAGTAATAATTCAGCCATCTTCTCTTCATTCCATTGTCCCTCAACCACTAATTCTGATACATTTTGAACAGATTCATCATATCCTTCCACTAAATAGTATAAAGCCCCCATTCCTGTCCAATTATCAAACCAGAATTGTGAATTTCCTATTCCTACTTGCCACCAAAATTGGTGTTCAACCCATTTCCCTAACTTGTAGAAACTTTTTCCATGTTTGAGATCCATATTTCCATGGTACTATCACAGGACTTTCTACAGTACTTATTAATCATGAAAGCAGTCCATAAGGATGGTTTATTCCTAAGATTCCACCACATCTTGCAAAATAATGCCAAAGAAACATCATGTAAGGATCTAAAACCCAATTCCCCTTCAAGTCCTGGAACACAAAGTTTGTTCCATGAGACCCAGTGTCTACTCTTTTCTCCCACTGTGTTGCTCCAAAAAAGAAATTGAGCAAACATTTTATGCATTTGATTGATGACACCTATAGGGGGATTTACTGCAGATAAAAGATAAATTGGCATGCTTTGTAAAACATGTTTAATAAGAATAGCTCTACCTCCAACTGATAATAATTTCCCTTTCCAACTCTGTATCCTATTCATTATTTTCATCAAAATATTAGTGAAAAAATCTTTCCTCCTCCTACTATGAAAGGTAGGGAAACCTAAGTAGGTGAAAGGAAAATCTTTTCTGCCAATTCCTGTGATTATTTCCACTGTAATGATCACATATCCAGGAACATTCTTATGCATATATATCTCTTCTCGTTATAGATCTTTTGGCATGATGTTTTCTCATACTTCTTCAAAACTTCCATAATCACCTGTAAGGATAGCACATCTGCTGAGGAGAAAATGATCATATCATCAGCATAGGATAGATGGTTGACCTAAGGACTCCATTTAGGCATTACATATCCATTAAATTGAGGTATTTGATGCAAAGCATTGACATTTCTTGTCAAAACCTCAGCAGTCAAAATAAATAGAGTAGGAGACAAAGGATCCCCTTGCTTGACCCCTCTAGAAGATTGAAAAAATCCTTGTTGTTGCCCATTAATTAGAATTGAATACCAGTTGTTGCTGACCTGTCTGAAAACCATGTCTATCGATCTTTTAGAGAAGCCAGTTTCCTTAAGACTTTGGTCAAAAATAACCAAGAAACCTTGTCATAAGCTTTAGCCATGTCTAATTTTATCACTACATTTGCAGTTTTAGTTCTCATTCTGATATCAGCAATGATCTCTTGGGTGAGTAAGACATTTTCAACTATACTCCTCCCCTTCACAAACCAGCATGGTTTAATGAAATAATCTCTGATAATCCTTCCATCATTCTTTCATGAATCAACCTTGAAAATATTTTATTACTAAAATTACTTAAACTAATTGGTCTCATGTCTGAGAAGGTATTGATAATATCCTTCTTAGGCAATAAAACCAAATTAGTATGAGTAATAGATCTTGGTAGTTCAGCACCACAGAAAAAAAAAAAGCCTTAACCATATTTGTAACATCCTCCTTTATGATTTCCAATAGGATTGATAGAAAATACCAGTGAAGACATCTAGTCCACCTGCACTTTGCCCATTCAAGCTGAACACCACTCTTCTCACTTCTTCCTCAGTTGGCATGTCCCCTATATAACTATTTTGCTCTTCTGTGATCATTTGTGGAACATGATCAAGAATCTCAAAATCAGTAGGGTCTTTCTCTCTTGTAAATTATTCTCTGTAGAACCTAATAGCCTCTTCATATATTTCCTCCTTTGTTTCCATCCGTGGGCCATTATTATCCTGTATTCTCTTCAATTTTAACCTTTCCTCCTTCCTTGAACATATGCATGAAAAAACTACATATTTTTGTCCCCATCTTGAAACCACTGCATTCCTGCCTTTTGTTTCCAAAATTCTTATTCCAAATGCAATATTTGTTCAGTTCAGCTTGAACCCTGTGTAATCTCTCTCTATTTGATGGTGTAGGTTGAATTTTATGAACTTTAACCACATCCTCCAAACTCTCTATATATTGAAAAATTATTCTCAAAAGTGTTTCTACTCCATTGAGTTAGAGCAGCCTTCACCTTTTTCAATTTATGCTGAAAAATAGTGAAAGGATTAGCCATAAAATCTGCTTCCCATTGTGCCTTCACTGTATCCAGAAATGACTCATGTTTAGCCCATAAATTGAGGAATTTAAAAGGTTTTTGAAAGTTTCAACTTCCCCTGAATAAGATATAGTAATGGAGCACGATCTGAGCATGTTCTGATTAAGTGTGAAATCTACAATCCAGGGTATTTGTCTTGCCTGATTCCCCAAACACCTGTCTAACCTTTTCAATATACAATCATCTCCACTTTGACCATTCCACCATGTGAACTTGCTTCCTTTAAAACCCAAATCCAATACTCTACAGTTTTGAATGCATTCTTTGAAGTCCTGGACTTCATTCCTAGTCACTGGTAGTCCCCCATATTTTTCCTCTTTTGAAGTGATGACATTAAAATCCCCTCCTATCCATCCAAGGACTAGTTGTAGTTGAAGCCAAAACTTCTAATGATTCCCACAATTCTAACCTTTCAGCCTGAGTACATTTTGCATATATCAAAGAAACCACCATTTCATCCTGACTTCCTTGAATTCTTAAACTGAGAGTTAGCTGTTGTGGATGATCCACCACAGTATGCACTTCAAAAACATCATTAATAAAAGCCCAAATATTTCCTGAACTATTGACTAAAGCATTCTGCAATCCCAGTTGTTATATCTCGCATTTCGCACGTCGGAATATTTAAGTTGGTTGCGAATAGCTATGGACAAGGTTATCTTTCGACTTTGTTTTACGACAAATGGTTTATGATCTTGTTGGAAGGAGGCACTAAGGAAAAATTTGGGACTAAAAATGCACTATGGAAAGATTTAAAAATTTCATGAAATGTGGAGCCAAAAGTGGAGTTTTGAAAATTTAATTTTCATGACAAAAAAATGGCCAAGGTGGCCGGCCATGATTGTGGACCATGGCCACATGGATTTATTTCATAGGGAACAAGAGATGACTTAGCCTTCATATTTCATCATTTTTCATCTTTAGGAAAAATTCTAGAGAATTTGAGAAAAAGGAAAGAAAAAGAAGTAAGAAACATGGAGCATGTGCATGGCATGTGCCACCACTTATATATATATATGAAGGTGATGAGAAATAAGACACAAGTCTTCATTCAATTTCTAGAGAAATCAAGAAAAAGAAGAGAAAAAAAAGGAAAGGGAGTTCGGCTGCCATAGAAGCTGGCCGAACTGCCCTCTTGTTTGGTCATGGAAACAATATCTTCTTCATGTTTTCTTACTAATTGGAGGGTCCTCGTCGACGTGGAGTAGTTGGTGGAACAAGAAAACCATTCGTTTTGCAAGAATCAAGGCCAAGCCGAGAGGCAAAGATGAAGGAAAGGTATGATTCAATCTTGTTTTTCATATGTTATAGATGAGTTGTGTGTGTTGTGAAGTATGGAAATGAATAAAGATCATGGAAATATGGATGTTGAAGTTGAACCATGGATGTTGATGTTGGCCGTGCATGTGTATTGTATGTCTAGGAGTGATGAATCAATTCTAATTGGCATGTTGGTTGTTGTAGTATGTTGGAATGAATGGGAAATCATGAAACCTTGAATGTGGTGTTGTGTGTGTGTGTGTAGCCGTAGGGGCTGTTTGGTATGTAAGAGATGAATCAATGTTATCTAGAGTTTTGATTATTGTCGTTATGAATGTTATGACGTAGAATGAAGGTTTGATCACTTAAATTGAGAGTAAGATTGTTGTGCTGTTTTCGGTGGAACATAGTGAACCAAATTTTATGTTGTGTTTTGGTGATTGTTTGTTGCGGATTATGTAGTGAAAATGAAGGTTTGATGACCCGAATGGAAGTCGTAATTGTGCGGGCTGATTTGAGAAGGTAATGTGATCCTAATGTAGTTCTTGAAGTTACTAAAATAATGTTGTAGCATATGGAATTGTTGGTGTAGTTATGAGTTTGGAAAGTAGAAAGTACGTTATGAACGTTCCAAATTAGGTTGGAAGATTTCGGGTTGCATAGCATATTGTTGAATTGATTGTTAATGTTCTTAAATCTTGTTTGGATGGTTGTTGGTTTGGTTGTTGATTGATATTAGCCGAGTTGAATTCTCGGGGTTGGTGAATATATAGGGGAGGTGCTGCCGAAATTTCCGTAGAAGAAGTAACGGTTTGGAATTGAGTTCATTAATGCTTATGGCTAATGTTGGGCATCCAATGACATCTTTTGTAGATCGCGAGAAGCCGAGACGCAAGCGTGGATTGGTAGAGGGAGGCCAAGGTATGCAAAGCTCACCTTTCTTTCTTTGGCATGTCTTAGTACTATTAGGCTATGACCCGAGCCTTGGGGTAATTCCACTCCTAGAATCCGAGCTCAGATATGTACTTTGTTCGTTCCTTAGGATGCATTATTTGATGGGACCAAAATAAGATTTTTATGTTTTCAAAAGATTGAGTTTCAGAAGTTTTACAAATGATTTTGGCTACAAAAGGGTCCCGAACTTCAAACGTCCGTAACTTTTGCATACGAGCTCGGAACGCCCCCAAACATAATATGAATGTTCATAAGACATAACTTTCCCCTACCTACCCTAGTCGGGCTCGGACGGGGGTCGACACCCGTCCGTGGGGCCCACGACCTTTCTAGGCCTATTCTGGATGACCTTCGGAAAAATGTAAATCTCGTTTTCTTTTGGGCTTTCGCATATGGATCTCTTACTTCCTTAATGATTTACGATTATGATTTTATGCATATGTATGCTCACGACTCCGCTCGTGCTCATGGTTGTACCTCCTTCACCGAGTCCCGGGCCGGTTATGCTTCGTGCGCATTATGATAAATTCCGGTGTGATCGTGTTACGGTTCTCCGAGCTCCTCTCCGAGGGCCGGGTTACGTTTGGTGTGATCTGTGTTATGGTGTGATGGTGGCTATGATGTGTTACGGGGTATGTCGGGTTACGGAGATCTGAAATCTTACGGTGTGATGCGTGGCGTGGCGCCAACGACAAAGCGGGCGACCACCGTTCTAAGAGCTTCGTGCATGATTTGCATTTTAATTACATATTTTGATACTTTGCATATTATGTCTATCTTCTGTATTTTGTTCCTAGGGTTCTGTATTTCTGCTTTACATACTCAGTACATATTCCGTACTGACCCCCTTTCTTCGGGGGCTGCGTTTCATGCCGCGCAGGTACACCTGTGTGAGCTAAAGGTATTAGCGAGAAGCTGTTCCGGCCGTGGATTGGCGAGCTCCACTTGTTCCGGAGTGCTGCCGAGTCAGAGTTTGTGCATATTATGATATCCGAGTCATGTTAGAGACTTTGCAGACAGAGTCATGTGTATCAGAAGTCAGTTGTGAGCGGCTCTATAAGCCGTCGTTTTGTGATATGTGATATTACAGATTTTGTACATTCGCAAGTTTGTGTTTGATTTGAATTATGTATTTATGATTTGGTCAGGGCCCAATGTGAGTACGAGTATTACGATAGTCCGAGGGTTCGCCGCCCCGGATAAGGGTCGGGTGCCCATCACACCCTATCGGAAATTGGGGTGTGACACCAGTCTTCTTCTGTATATCTCAATTTTGTCTGCATCCTGAAATGGTTCTAGTAAACCAATGAATCCAAAATGGTATCTTTGATGCATCTTAATCAAGCTTGTGAATGATTCCATTGTATTAACTGATCTAGCATTCCATATTTTAGCATTCATCATCAAATATTAGATTTATTAACATTTCTTCTTGCTTGAACTCCACCACTTGATGGAACACTTCTATCTCTGATGGCTTTTTTCTTAACCCTTCCTAAGCATTTCTCCACATGTTTAGGAGATAAATCTTCTGCCCTAGCCACATATTGTATGTTATGGCTATTTGAATGAACATCCAAATCCTTTTCTTGTGTTTTGTTATATCTCTTCTCTGAACCTTTTGCTTCAGTCTGTACTAACTGCCCAGTATCATGTGTCTTGATTGTCTTTAAATCCCTAGAGCTGCTTGGACTGTTAGTCCCAACCATGATTCTTCTCTCTTTGTGATAATTTTCCTTCTAACTATCCTTCTCCTGCATGATTTCTTTCTGAATTGATGGATGTGGTTCCTCTATCACTGCTTGGTGCTCTGCATGCTCGTGTATCTCCTCTTGATGTTGCTTTTTCATTTGAGGACTAACACTGTTGATTTTTGTTGCAGATGAAACATCCATTCCCCTTTGTGATTTCTCTGGACTTGCCTCACCAATGGAACACATTTCTTCTCCATCTTCTTTGCCCTATTCCTTGATGTTGCTGTCACTTTCTTTCAATGCCCTTTCATTAAGTCATCAATAGTGCTAAGAATCCTTCCTGAACTTTTGTCACCAGTTTGTTGTGCTGCCTCCTCTTTGTGATCACTACTGATTTATGTATTACTTTTTGCAGGACTTAACTCTTGTTCTACTTGCTTTTCTGTTACTGCTGTAGCTTCTGAGTTGTGTTGCTTTACAGAGTTATTTTCATCAACATTTGTAACATTCCGTAAATCCGAGTTAAGTATGAAAGTGTCTTGGAGAATCGGACTCCACTATTTTTGGTTAATGTAAAATATGGCCAAAGAATACGGCCCATATTTTGAAATACGGCCCGTATTCCTTGGGCGTATTTCACCACCTTCCTAGGTGGCTCGCTGTTTTGCTATCATAAAATACGGCCAGAGAATACGGCCCGTATTTTGAAATACGGTCAGTATTTCTGGGCAGTATTTCACCGGTCCCTAGACTGCTCACTGTTACATTAAATACGGCCAAAGAATATGGCCCGTATTTTGAAATACGGTCCGTATTTCTGGGCGTATTTCACCTGCCGCCAGCTGTGTATATATATAGCAGGTTCAATTAATTTTATCACTTATTCACTTTCTCGTAAACCCTAAGGACAAAAATCTTTTCTCCAACTCTCCAAACATTAAGGTAAGAACATCTTTCACATTATTAATCAATCCTAGCATTAAACCCGTGATTCTTAACATAATTCTTGAATAAAAAACCTAGGGTTTGCGAAGTAATCCTTCTCAAAGTAACTTAAGCTAGGTTTTGGGTGTTATTCGCTAAGAAGGTGAATTGTTAGGATACGTGTCACGACCCGACTAAGGGGCCATGATGGGTACCCGGAGCTGACTACTTGATGTGGCGTGATTTTACGCCACAATCGATGCTTTTTAGCTATAAGTTTTACTTGTTTTTAAGCGAGTCTATGTGATTTTACGTGTTTTCTAGTGTTTTTCGGGAAAAGGAACGATTTGACTTGATCACGATTGAAGTGCAAGAACAGGTCGTAAATGCAGTTTACGGACCGTATTCTACAATACGGGCCGTAGTCCATGGTCGTATTAAAGGATTTCAGAAACAGAAAGTCAAGTTGGGAAGATGGTGATTTACGAGCTGAGTTTACGGACCGTATTTCAGTTTACGGTCCGTATTCCATCTCGTATTTAACCAGTCGAGTAGTTGGCAGAAAGTCTGACTTTTGGAAGCTGAAAGACGACGAGGAAGTTTACGGACCGTAAACCACTTTACGGTCCGTACTTTAGAAGATTGAGATTTCACAGAATTGAGAAGACGACACAGGCTCGAACCACTTTACGGTCCGTAAAGTGATTTACGGACCATATTTCGTACTGACGGGACTAAAGTGCAAATCTGTAACTTGTGTATTTTCCAAACATATAAATAGTCCATTGTAGGGTTTTATTAGGAGTTCTGATATTTTTAGTTTTTGACTTAGAACATAAAATACTCTCAAGTTTTTGAAGGTTCTAACATCAATCCAATTATTCTCAATTCCTCTTTTCTTCAAAGTAAGCAATTATTGTTATAGCCCGTATTTCGTACGTCCGGATGTTGCGAGACAATGGTGAGAAATTAAGGACAAGACTATGTTCTAAAATAATTTTAGTGTCGGAGTCGTTGGGAAAAATTATTTATGAATATTGGAATTGTGGAAATATTGAGAAAGGCTAAGGGCAAGAAGAGAAATTCGCAAAATGGGTCGTGAAAATAATGTGGAAGGTTAGGGACAAAATGGTAATATTGAGAAAAGTCGAGGGGCGAAACGGGAATTTCACCAAGGGTTCATGAAAACTCTAAAAAGGGCCAAATTGGCCATGTGACACAAAAGAAAAAAAGAAAAGAAAGATGACAAATGAGTCATCCTTGCCATGGAATTTCAAGAAAATTCTAGAGAAATTAAAGGAAGGGATTATGTGATAAAATTTCCTTAGTTGAGGGGCCAAATAATAAATATGGAAAGTAGTGGAAGACATATATATATATAGTTGGAGTCATCTTTTTAGTTGAAGAAATAAGAAAGAAAAGAAAAGAGAAGATGAAGAGGGTGAGAAAGGGAGGTTCGCCAAGGCTCAAAAAAATAAGGCCATGGAAGTGATCAAGAAAAATTATTTCCTTCTAGTATTCCAAGTAAGTTGAAGGTCCTAAACAACATGGTATAATTTTTGGAGCAAGAAAACCATTCATGTTTGCAAGTTCATGACTTTAACCAAGAGAGAAGTTGAATGAAAAAGGTAAGAACCAACTTCCTTGTAAGTGTTATGAATGTTTGGTGTATGTATAGGTCGAAGAAATGGATGAAACATATGAAAATATGTGTGTTGCATGTTGGCCGAATACATGTAATATGTTGAAGTGAAGTGATGAATTAATATTAGTTAGTAATTTGATTGTTGTGGTTATAGATGGTCCATGGTTGTGATATGTGGAAGTGAATGAAACTCATGAGAAGATGTAGTGTGTATGTGGGCCGTGTATGTGTGACTTGGTGTAGAGAAATTAAATTAATTTTATATAGTATTTTGGTTGTTGCTTGTTGTGGATTTTATGTTGGAAAAAATAAAGGTTTAATGATCCAAGTCGAAGTTGTGTTGTGTGGACTGATTTGAAGTAAATATGATCTTGTTATGGTTTATTGAATTTATGAAGACCATGTTGTAATGTTATGGAAATGATCTTGCTAGCATATGAAATTGTTGGGATAGTTTATGAAATTGAAAGGAAGAAATGTATCGTTGATGTCTTAATGTAGTTGAAGGTTCGGGAAAATCAGTCTATGGTTTGGGTTGTTTGAAATATTATATGGAATGCTTGAGATGTTCTTAAATCATGTTTGAATGGCCTCGGAATAATACTTAAACGAATGACCATTGGTGTTAGTTGGAAGGCATGAAGGTTACTTGAATTGAATATTGAAGTGTTGATTGAAATGGTTAATATAATTGTTGGTAATGTTGTTAGTTTGGCCGGGTTGCATTCCGGGTTGTTGGTTGATTTAAATCGGCCAAGTTTAACTTGGCGGCATGATATATTTACGGGGGAGGTGCTGCGAAGTTTCGGCGAGACAAGAACCAATTCAAGATTAGAGTTTCAAATCTTATGAATAGTAATTGGTAAGCTTGACCAAAGTAAAGATTTTGGCGAGATTGGGACGGAGATTTGGAGTCCGGCAAGAAGCGGAAAAGGTATGTAAGACTTTGCATTTCTTTCTTGGCATGCCCTAGATATGTAGTCCCGGTTTCGCGCCCTCGGGAACCTTTCTAACTCCCGAAATCCGCGGTTGAAAAATAGTCACTATTCATTCAGTAACATTGAACCAAAAGAGCCTGAAAGGTGTAAGAAAGGTCGAAACACCTTAGTACGTGCAAGAATAAGACCCGATCACTCTAAGGCTTCCATAAGCAATACTATGAAACGTATTACATGTAAATTGTCTACGCCGCCTCATTCGACCGAGGCGGGCCCACTATTCCTGAATTCTTTCTTATTGTCCCCTTTGACTTATTTTCATTCTATAGTTAAGAAAAGTTTTTGGTTATTATTTTAACTACTAAAGCATAATTGTTTTAACTAATCCCTCGATTCCAAAACATGATTTTCCTTCCTAAAAGTTTACAAGTGTTTTCCAAAATATTCTTTTTCTTCAAAAACTAAGTTTTACAACATTGATAGTTTTCTTATGACCTAAACAACGACCATGACTCTATGATGACTATGATCCTATGATGACCATGATTCCAAGATGACTATGGTGCTATGACAACTATGATTCTATGATGTCAGATATGCTATGCCTATGATCCGATATACTATGATATGCTCTATGTTGATAGTCTCGCCTTATGATTATCATTCTTCCAAGGTGAGACAAAGCGTCCATGATTACTCCATAATGCGATCGGAGGTGTCCGACCTTACGTCACTCCGATGGACACGATTTCCTTTGGGCTCCCCTGCATGCTATGGTATATATATATATAGAGATATTTAAAACTGTATTCGGGGAAGACTGGGAAAAAGGGCAGAGCGCTATAGGCGCTGGGTTACTCACGGTGCATGTATCCGTACTTGACTTGATATCATCCCGGACGCGGGATGCCCGGACGCGGGAATTATACTATGTGGGGTGCCGATATATTCGTACTATGATATACTATGCTATGCTATGATACTATGATATACTATGTTACTATGATACTATGCTATGCTATGATACTATGATATACTATGCTAAGCTATGATATATTGTGATACTATGACCTGATATGACCAAGTAAGCATGCATGGCATCCGCCCCCAGGGGCACTCATATGCACAGGTTACTCTGATATTCTATGATATGTTCTATGTTTCTATGTGGTTGTTGTTCATGTATACATTTCTTACTATGTTATTATTCATGTCTTACATACTCAGTACATTGTTCGTACTGACGCCCCTTCTTGTGGGCGCTGCGTTTCATGCCGCGCAGGTACCCCCAGACGAGTAAAAGTTATTATAGAAGATGTTCCAGCAATGTTGGCAAGCTCCACTCACCCCGGAGAGTTGCCGAGTCGCATACACGTGCTATGGTCCATGTTTACGAGTTAGAGACTTTGCGGCAGTCGTGGGTTTAGAGTGTCAGCCTAAAAACAGAGTTCCATTGGTTGATGTGTTATTTACTCTTAAAAAAAAAAAAAAAAAAAAAAAAAAAAAAAAAAATTTACTATGTATTTTACTTTACTTTGTCTTATGATTCCAAGAGAACATGTGTGTACTAAGAGTCCGAGGGTTCGCTCGGCTCCGAATATGGGGTCGGGTGCCCATCACACCCCAGTAAAGTCGGGGTGTGACAGTATGTTGGTCCGTATGTCCGAGTCGGGCTAGTTTTTTAAAATGATAGAAGGACCCTCTCTCTCATTTAATTCATTTCATTTTATCACTTCACACTTCAAGAACCCTCTAGAATCCTCTCCACTCTTCATCCACAAGAACCCAAGAGAAATTGATAATCAAATTCATCAAACCAACAAAATCAAGTGTGTGAAACACATTGAAGTTCATCTAAGCCAAGAAATTCCAATGGAAGTGAACTAGGGTTTTGGTACAAGAAGAGAATTTCCACTCAAGGCTTATTCCCATAGTATTTATGGTAAGTTTTATGGGATTTTCATGTTTTTTAAGGTATTGAGAAGTCGAAACACTTGGATTGTAGAAGGAAATAGGAGTAGTTTGGAATGAGTCATGAATATTGATATGTTGTGATTGTAAGTATGTTATGAATGACATTTAGAACATGGGATAAGTATTATATGTGAGAAAATGCAATAGTAAACTACGACTATGATTATGGAGAAGTTGGAGTGAAATTAAGAGATATGGATAATGTAGATAATATAGATGAATGATGATTGTTGCTTATAGTACGGTGAATGTTGTTATGGATGATTGGGAGTTGATATGTGATATGAGGAAAGTTGTATAAACAAAGGAAATGCTGCCCAATTTTCTCTAGCTTTAGTAAGCCCGTTCTTAAATCGTATAGCTAATGTTAATACGAACTCCCTTGAAGGTAAAGACGTGAGCATTAAAGGAGAATGATCAAGCGGTAGAATAGCTAAAGGAAAAGGTATGTGAAGCTAGTCCTTTCTTTCTAAGGCATGAATCTTATGGCATGATTTTTCCTCCTTCTCCATGAATTTCCTACATTCCGGAAAAACTAAGAGTCTATGTTCATAAATAGCCATATGAGATAAGAGATACATTACGAAAACGATAATGATGATGATGAGCTTAAGTCTAAAGATTCTAGAGTTCATGATATGATCTTCCTACAAAGCTAATGATGTTAACTACGATCCATTGATGTTGTTTATTGTATACACTCACCTTATATGCTAATTCCTTTAAGGTAAGGCAGACTGTTTATGAATGTTCCATAACGGAATCGGGGTTCACGACCTTATGTCACCCCGATAAAGCATAGTTGTCTTTAAGTTTCTATGCATGCATTATGATGAGTATATGATGATGATATTACACCGCGCCTATATGGCCGGGCAGAGACCACTAAGGCGGGCAGCGTATACACCATGTCTAGACGGCATGGGTAGACACCACTAGTGGGCGGCATGAGATGGTACCCCGGGCGCGGGAGGCCTGGACGCGGGCTAATGATTATCTCACCGTACCTATAAGGTCTGGCAGTTTATACATATATGCATACATAATATGACGATGATTATGAAGTAAGCCAGCATGCATTGTTTCTGTTATGATTGACGATCGATTCTGGGGTTGCTCTTATTTGATGCTTCCTCATTTCATTGATGTATTATTATTATTGATGCCTTACATACTCGCACAATGTTCGTATCGACGTCTCGTTTTCTTTGGATGCCGTGTTCATGCCCACGTATTGCAGGAGGTGATCGTATTCGTAGGAGCTACTAGCTGACTTGAGATCACTCCATTGTTCTGGAGGTGCCATTGATTTATTCTTTTGGTATATATATGTTTTGGGAATGACGGGGTCCTGTCCCATCCATTTGTCTAGTACTCTAGTAGAGGCTCGTAGATACGTAGTGTGGGTAATATGGTCTCACAGTTTCTCATCGTATGTATATATTATTTTGATAGCCGAAGGGCTTACGTATATAATGTAAATATGTTTCAAGTAGAAATGGTTCTTTTATGATTATAAGCATGAGACTAATCAAAGAAAAAGCTCTTTTCTCTCTCCTCAAAGTTCATGCAAACCCTAATACTACAAACCCTAACCTAGCCGTAACATGGCCACTCAGCCATCGGTCACCAATATTGGCGGCTGACCAGCCTCTCCCTCTCACCTCCTCAATCATATTCCCACCTCTACCTCAATCCAATCTACCCCCTTCATCTTCATCTCAACCAAACCCTAATCCTTCAAACCCTAACATAAACCCTTCTAAATACCCTACTTCTTCAAAAAGCTTTGCCAATACCTTAACGGGTAGAGAGGAAGTCTGTACAGCAATAAAGTAGCAATGTGAGCCTATACCTAGGAAGAATCTAACGTATATTGATGGTGTTCCAATGGTGAAGTGGACCGAGGCTGAAATCAAAAGAATGGAGATATTGGAAGACCTTCAACATGCAGTAATAGGCAAGTTTTCTCATGGATGGCCTGAGTTGGAAGACTTACGCAACATTATACCATCACAATGTGGCTTAAAAGGAGACTGTAAGGTTGTTTTATTTAGGCCAAGACATGTATTGATCAGATGCTCATTGATGGAAGATTTTATCAACCATACGTCCAAAGGTGCATATTATTTGAAGGCTAAAGATGGTTTTACTTATCGACGAGGCCCTTATCTATGATTCTAAGTTCAAAGTGGATGAAGAAACATCTCGTGCAATGGCGTGGATTTCTTTTCCAAACTTATTACCTACTTTCTTTGTCAAAGAATCTTTGTTTACTATGGCTTCTAACTCGTTGGAAAGCCTTTACAGTTGGACTTGGCAACCATAA
Organism: Lycium ferocissimum; assembly: GCF_029784015.1. Taxonomy (NCBI): domain Eukaryota; kingdom Viridiplantae; phylum Streptophyta; class Magnoliopsida; order Solanales; family Solanaceae; genus Lycium; species Lycium ferocissimum. The sequence goes on from NC_081350.1 coordinate 796,130, forward strand.
ACAAAACTCGACCTAGTTGTGCTAGAGTCAAGGTCCAAGTTGATCTTCTTGCTGAATTACCTAAGTTTATTATGTTGGAAATAGAGGATGAGGATGCAAAAGAAATCAGGAAGATGAAAGTCAAAATTCAATATGATTTCTTACCAAAATATTGTACTGAATGTAAGATTCAAGGCCATTCTAGAGATGAGTGTAGAATCCTTCATCCCGAATTGAAGAAAAAAGAGATGTTGAGGTTACAAAGCTCGTATAAAGGGGTGAAGAATACAGAAATCAAGAGGAACAAACTGTTCAGGATAAAGGCAAGCATGAGGCACGTAGATGGTACCATGGCAGAAATTATCATATGGTGAAGTTTGTCCCAAAAACTAACACTTCTGACAAGGTGAATGAAAGCAATGTTGAAAATGCTGATGCAAAGAATAATGTTGATTCAGAAGTACAAGTGATGGTGCAAAACAAATTTGATGTTTTAAACAACGTGGAGGAAGGTGAGATACAAGTACAAGTACATCCACAACCGAGGGGGAGAATTCTAACGTATGGCAACAAGGATGGTCAAGGTAATCGGTGGAGACTAGGCCGAATAATGCGGATATGGAACAAACAAATGTGGATAACACTACACAAGTTTCCACACAAGGTCAAGAATAAATCGAGAAATTATGCGTGCAATACTCGGGGTGAAGAAGAAATTCATAGATCATGGGCTGATAAGGTGGAGGAAAAAGAACTGCATACAGGAGAAAGGCAACATGAAGATGAAGAACAAGGTAATACTGATGGATACTCTAGTAAAAAGGACTGTGTCGAAGAATCATTTGAAGGAAATCATGATGGCACCAATACAGCAGAAAAGGGAACAAGTTTGAGGCAAGTAGAGATGTCAGACAAAGCGGAGGTGCAAAACCAAGATGTTCATCCTGATCATGATGAACATGTGGCTATTGATGATACAGGATTAGATGGAGTAAAAGAGGCTATAGAGGGTTCTCCTCGGTGATAATTCATAATCCCGTGCAAAGAGAAGGAAAAGTGCAGAAAAAACGTGCAATCAATAGAGGCAATTTACCTGTAGATGCCACAAGTGACAAGATGAAGCGAAATGTATGTAGAGAAAGATGCGGATCCACCGGATCGCCCTTCCTCGAAAAGGCAATGGTGATTTCACATAATGAGCATCAACGGGTGACACTTTGTAGAAAGTCTTCCGGGTCACCAAAGAGCTACATGACCTGATCTCTCATAATATAGATGTTTTGGAAGTAGAGAAGGATGTCAGAGATCTCCATAAAGAAGACAAGGAGGCGAATATTAATCAAAATAAGGAAAACATTCTTAAACAGGCTAATATATCTCCTAATAGCAAGTCTAACAATAAGGGTCAAAAGAAAGGCAAGAAGAATGCTATTGACAAGCAAATTCCACTGTGGTGGTACCAAAAAGGAATGCTACTAAATCTAATGTTAAATGATGATAAAATCATTCATTTGGAACATTAGGTTAGTGAGGACACAAAAAGCCTTTCATATGTTACAAATGTTAAACAGGCATCCTGATTGCTCTCATGGAACCATTTCAATATATCAGAACAATAAACCATTATAGGAGGAGGTTGGGCATGTGTTTAGCTAATGCCAACTGTAATGGTAAAATCTGGTACTTTGTGGCTAATAATATAGATGTAGAAGTTCTGATGGATTCCCCTCAGCAGATTACTTTGAAGCTGTTTTTACAAGATTTGAATCAAGATCTTATTACTACTTTAGTATATGCTAAGTGTGTTACGAAAGGCTAGAGTTGTGGGAGGATATCTATCATATTTCTAATACATTATCTTGTTCTCGGTTAATGGAGGAGATTTCAATGTGGTTCTAAATGATGAAGAAAAGATAGGGGGTAATCCTATTCAACCTCAGGATATAGAAGACTTTGCCTTTTGCATAAACTCTTGTGATCTTGAAAAGGTAAACTTTAATGGAAGTCCATTCACCTGGTGGAATGGAAGGGCAGATGAAGCATGTATTTTTGAGAGATTGGATAGGATGTTGGTGAATTCACCGCATACGGACAACTTTGGAAATATTGAAGTGGAACATCTTACAAGCTGGATCAGATCATGCTCCACTTCTGTGTACCTATGGTGATAAGCATCTGAATCAGGTCAGACCTTTTAAATTTCTAGCATTTTGGATAGAACATGCATCTTTCCTGGATACGATCAAGTCAATTGGTCCACTTGGGAGCATGAGGATCCTTTCATAAACTTCAAAAGCAAGATGAAAAAGCTGAAATGAGTGTTATCCAAATGGAGCAGGGAAGTGTTTAGTGATATATTCAAGCAACTGATCATAAGGGAGGAAATAGTGAGATTAAATGAAGAGTTGTTTGAAGAAAATCCAAGCCAACTTAATAGAATGGTTTTGCGTAAAAGCTCAGGCTGACACTAAAAGATATTTTCATTATGAAGAAGAGTACTGGAGACAAAAATCAGGCCTGGATTGGTTTGTAGATGCAGACAAAAATAATAGATTTTTCCATAATCTAGTAAAGGGAAGAAGGAAGAAACTGCAGATCAAAAGAATTCAAAATTCAGATGGTTCATGGATGGAGGATGATGACCACATGGAAGATGAGGCTGTGCACTTTTATTCTCAAGGTTTTCATGCTAAGAGTTAATAATGGAGATGAAAATTTGTTGTCACACACATTCTGTTTTGATTGATCAAAATAGAAATGATCTACTGTGTCAAATGCCTAGTGTTGAGGAAGTCAAAAAAGCTGTTTTCAACCTTAGTGGATCAAGTGCTAGTGGACCTGATGGTTTTCCTGGAATTTTCTATCAGACATGTTGGGACATTATTAGCTTGGATGTATACAAGATGGTGGTGGCTTTCTTTCAGGGTCATACTCTTCCAAAGTCAGTTACTCACACAAATCTGGTTCTACTACCAAAGAAGGAGTTGGTTCAAAGTTACTCAGACTTAAGGCCAATAAGTTTAAGTAATTTTATCAGCAAAGTGATGTCAAGAATGGTTCATGATAGATTGGAAGCTGTGCTACCAGAGTTGATATCTATTAATCAAGCAGGTTTTGTACAAAGGAGAAGCATTATTGAGAATGTGCTCTTGGCACAAGAAATAGGGACGGAACATCGAGAAAAAGGGGCAAACCAAACAAATGTAGTGATCAAATTGGACATGGCAAAGGCCTATGATAGAGTATCTTGGTCATATTTGATAAAGGTACTCAGCAGAATGGGATTTGCTAGTCAATTCATTGACATGATTTGGAGGTTGATTGCAAATAACTGGTATTCCATCTTTTTCAATGGTCAGGCCAAAGGATTTTTCCATTCAACCAGGGGTGTCAAACAAGGTGATCCACTTTCACCGCCTTGTTCATCTTATCGGCAGAGGTGTTATCAAGAGCTCTAAATGTGTAATTTGACAATGCGAAAGTATGTGGGCTATGGCATGCCTAAATGGAGTCAAAATATCAATCATCTGGCTTATGCAGATGATACTATAATATTTGCATCTGCAGAAGAGAAGTCATTGAAGAGAATTATGAAGATACTACAGGATTATGAGGCAATTTCGGAGTTGGGCGATCAATAAAGGCAAGAGTGCCTTTTATATGCATCACAAGATTTACGGTGCAATCTTGTCTCGGCGGGTGGAGCGCATTACGAGTGCTTTAAAAGGGATCAATTTCCATTAAAATACTTGGGATGCCCTATATTTCATTCAAGGAGGAAAAAGGTATATTACAATGACCTCATCAAGAAGGTGAAAAACAAGCTGCAAAATTGGAAAGGAAAATTGCTCTCTTTTGGTGGAAAAGCAGTTCTTATCAATAGTGTGCTTCAGAGTATTCCAATATACATCTTTGTCACTGTTGTTCCCACAAAATATACCATAAATGAGCTTCATAAAATCTTTGCAAGGTTTTACTGGAGTACTAAAGAAGAAGGTAAAAGCAGACATTGGTCCTCCTGGGACAAGGTTTGTTTACCAAAAGAAGAATGAGGATTAGGATTCAGATCTCTAGATGATGTGTCTAAGGCCCTTTTTGCCAAACTATGGTGGAGATTTAGAACATCAAATACGTTATGGTCGGCCTTCATGTGGAATAAATATTGCGAAGAAGAAGCTACGAAGTGCGGTGGAAAGGTGGATCACAAGTATGGAAAAGAATGCTAGAAGCAAGGGATCAGGTGGATCAACAGATATGGTGGGAACCTAGAAATGGAGCATATGATGTATGGGAAGACAACTGGACTAAACTTGGTTCACTCAAACATGTAATACCTCGTATTTTCAGATTGACACCAGCATTGAAGAAGTATCATACTTTATGAATGCAGAAGGCTGGGATATACAGAAATTGCATAACAAGCTGCCAAGTAATATATGTGATCATATCCTACAAGAGTTAAATATAGTGTAGCATTCAGAGGAGAAAGATAAAGCTTGGTGGATGGCTAGTACTACAAGAGATTTCCTTTGTAGGGAGTGCTTGGAATTTGCTCAGGAAAAAGGCTCAAACATCAGCTCACTTTACAAAATTGTGGTTCAAAGGAGTTCTATTCAAAATATCATTCTTCCTTTGGAGATTGTGGAAGTTCAAAATCCCAGTGGATGATGTACTAAAGAGAATGAATATCAGCGTTGTATCTAGATGCGGATGTTGTCGAATCCTCGTCGGAAGAGACGAGTTCAACATCTATTTCCTAACGGGTGAATTTGCGGAAATTTGGCAATATTACAATCTTGTTGTGGGGATAATTGTTCCAAGGATTGATTCATCGGACCATAGTGCAATGGTGGTATATGCAAGGTCTACAAAACTCGAAGTCGATTGTACGGGCGGCACCAAAGCATTCGTATGCTAGCAATTATGGAAGAGAAGAAATACTATCATGCATGGGGTAAGATGAATAAAACAAAGGTGATAAATGGGATCAACTACAATCTACAACAAGCTGGTAAAGACATTATATCCTTGGCTAAGAAATATTCCACATGATTGGCCTCACGTGGTGAAATATTTGGAGGATTACGGGCCTAGAATAGGATATAAGATGGTGCGATGGAAGTTACACGATCTTTGTTGGTTCAAGTGCAATACGGATGGGGCCTCTGGGGGTAATCCAGGGTTAAGTTGGTACACTTTACGATTAGAGATGAGGTTGGAAACACGATATATGGGCAAGAAGAATAGGCGATACAACTAACATCACGGTAGAATACGTAGCTATATTGGATGGAATTGAGTTACGTATTAAAAAATTATACGGTGCTGTAATGATTGAATGATTCTCATCCATGATAAATATTATTCAAGGAATATGGGAGATTCCATGGAAGATCAGTATGGAAGTTAGTAAGATCAACTTTTGGAGGAACAAGGGACAAGTGCAATTTGCTCATATCCTTAGGGAAGGCAATGCACTTGCTGATTTTTTAACTAACTTGGTTTTGATTTTGCGGTACGGTTCATTTTTATTCATTTCTTGAGTTGCCAACGGTGCGAAGAAGATCCTCAATAGTGATAAGATAATGATGCCTAACTTGATAAGATCTACGAAATAGAGAACCGGACGAATTCATATGCATCGATCTCTCAGAGACATGCCAACTGTAAGTGATGACACAACGGTTAGTTTCACAAGGAAGTAAAGGTTCATGATAACGACTTCATCGATTGTTGTAGTCTGGTTGGATGACTAAGGTTATCCTTGTTAGTGTGTGGTATTAACGAAATGTTCAGCCTACTATCAGGATCTCCTTAGTTACCTAATCCATCTACAAACATTCAACATAACCTCATGTGTAAGAGTGATCAGGCATATTGGACAGTAAAGGACAGCAACCATGAGGAGCTTCATACCACACTTCTTGAAAGATTTTCAGTGAGATTAGATACCATAGCACCTGGTGAGAGCTTGAGGTGACTGATAATGGCATCAATCCAAAGAAGGAGTGTTCTTGTTTGCAGTTTCTTCATTGTTACACTTGGCTATTCAAACAAGGCTTAGACTTTACTTTCATTTCCTACGATAGAGTAGTATAGCTTTTTTCAGCTTTCTGTCATTTTGTTCTGTTAATATCTTTGATTAGTTTTAATAAAATCCAACAGCATCAGGCTGATTGGTTTTGCTTAAAAAAAAAAAAGCATGAGACTAATGAATGACCGCAGAATGAGTAATAGAATGAGCGGTGCTCGGTGGTTAGCCCCGGGTGCACCTGTGCCACGCAAACCATCATAAAACCTTGGCGATGTTAAAACTTTTTCCCAACCAATCATACCTCAAACATATCATCCTTGTTAAGCCATAAATGCACCTTTGCGATTTTTGAACAACCCAACGCTGAAAACATGGAGATCATGTGACTCTTTGTACCATCTCTTCCATTTCTCAAGAAACGCCCACAATAAACGAGTCTAACCACGATCCCACACAACTGAATTCTCAAGCCATAGCTAGAAACAGAACTTGGTCACGCGTCTGAATCAGGATTACACATCTCGTACCATACCGCAACACGTCATAAACAAATAATTCGCATTAGAATTTAAGGACAAGTTCCCAGCATCCGTGAGAGAATAAGACAAAGAAATTCAGATACTAATTTAAATCTATTAGATAACAATTTGGATGAAGTAGAACGAAGGAATGAAAGAATTGGAAGTTTCTTAAATGTCCTATAGCCTCTCGCAGATAAGCACGGAGCTCAACGTACTGATCCGCAAGACTCTACTAGACATGATTTTGTACTTATAGATTGGGTAACCTAGGGCTCTGCTACTAACTTGTCACAGCCCAAATCACTGATCGTGCGGGCACCTACCCATTTCCCATCTAGTAGCTAGATAGAAATGCAGATGAAGTGCAATATAAATAAGTGCAATAACAGCCTAACAATCGTAGATGGATGGAAATCCATAATACAATAACTACCCAAGGAATCTGGTCTGAACAGTACAAGAGCTTCTAAGTATACAACTTGAATTAAAGTTACAACCACAACCTGAATACAACTTCTGTTTGGGTTGTGTCCCAAAAGTACTCTTGGCTGTCACACCCTGACGAGGAGCATGACGGGCACCGACTTATAGGCCAGATACCACCTAGCGTAATAGTTAGCATGATTATTATATAATATGACTCAAAGGACACCTGCACGCAGAATTCAACGTGCAACATTTATCATAATTAAGAATTAATTAAGAGAGTTAAAAGAGTGACGTTTGGATTTTTTAACATACAATATAAATTGAAAAATTGAGAGAAAAAGTCAAAAAAGGAGAAAAAAGACAAATATGACCCTTGACCAAAGAGAGGTATCACATCACCTTATTTATGTCTAGCTTTATATTATATATAGATTGAAAAATACTATATCTTCTTGGGTTGTGTCCCAAAAGTACTCTTGGCTGTTTCATGATGACTTTATGGGTGGATTTAGATCTTTCTTATAGATTTTTTTAGTTGTGTGTACAACTTTGTCTTAAATAAGTATATAATAATTTCACTACGACATAACTTTCGAAATTCTATCTAGTTATGCTTATTGATGGTTTAATTGGCGAAATTGGCATTAATTAGAAGTTTGTTTGAGCGAACCAGTTGGCAAGTCTACTTTACCAAGTTGGGATATACATCTTATGAAGTAATAGAATGAAGTTGTTTACCGAGAAAAAAAAAAGTAGACGTTAGGTGCTGATTCACGGTCTTTCGATTTGTATCCTACGTTTTCCTTTTAAAACATAGTTAGATACATATTTTATTTATATTTTATTTATCTATAGATGTAAATTAACACCTTTAACACACACCAATAAAATATATCAATATATAATTTGGAAAAAATCCTCGAGGCCTGGCTAAAACAATGTCGTCACATCACCTTCATCTTAACTTGGACCACCATGTTATGGCTTGACTGACTTATTTACTTTTGGCTTCGGTGCCTTATTTATTTTTTTCAGTTCTTATTTCTTCATCATGGCTTCCAGAACTGAAGTTTTAGATTCTTTTCGATTTTTTATTTTTCTAATTATCAAACCACCTTAATTGTAGGGCTTGTGTCTACCATTGGATTTTGCGGTTAGATGGTCAATATATAATTAACCAGCACTCCACCACCCTTTCATAAAAGCATTTTAGTTTTGGATTTAACTTGTGTATATTAATAGTTGTGTCAAAAAAGAAAAAAAATCACCTTTAAGTTAAAATAACTTGTAACTTTAATATTTATATAGAGGCTGGTATCAACATGCTTGTTTCATCGCTGAAATGCATTTTTGTCCTTTTAAGTGCTTCATCATAACTTAAGTGTCCTTAGAGCTGAAAAGCATGTCATCTTCCTCTCTTTGAACGCTCTCCGTCTCCTTCTCTGCTATTTTCCTTTCATTTTTTTCCTCTCTTTCTTTCCCCTCTTAAAAGTTTCGCTACTTGATAAGTTGATAACGTCCCACCACCGGCTATCACCAGGTAAGGCTCTAAATTTCTCTCCCTCTTTCTCTTTGCTCGCACATTTCTCTTTTCTTTTCTTTTCCTGTGGTACGTTTGGTGTAGATTTCAGATCACAAATTATGAAAATTCTGATGTTTTTTAATTGATATAACAGTATGATTCATTGAATTATAATTCACACTTTTTGGGAGGGTAATTCAATTATACCAATTGTTACAAAGAACTTGCTCTAAGAGATGCACACAACCTGTTCGACAAATTGTTTGAGAGACGATCGCTATTAGGATCGGTTAGGAGTAAGTTTTGGATAGTCAGGTAGGTAGGTGTGGACTTCTTGGTCAGATCGCTCGACTTGAAAATTGTCCGCACCTAAGTTAAACAATCCTTTGTCCTCGATCTATAGTAGAATTGCAGCTAAATTTGGTATGCTATTAGATTTTGAGTGAACCTATCCTACACATAATTAGTGAGCTTTGAACTGCAGAAAAATGCAAAAATGCAAAAAAAAAAAAAAAAAAAAAAAAACTATTCCTGTGCTTGAGTTTTATAATTGGCAAAACTCTAAACCCTAAACCCTGAAACCAAAACGGCTGTTTCTCTCTCTCGGAGACGGCGAACCAGTGAGAGAGGAGCTTTGAGCTCCTTCTCGGCCATCTATGGCTTCTCAAGCCAATGGGCAACCTCCTCCTGAGGTTGTCCAGCCACCTATGACAATTCTTACAACCCCTGATTACTCACAAATCCTCAAAAACCCAACGCAAAACCCTAGTTCAAGCAAAAAGCCATCGGCTTCAATACCCATTAAGCCTATAGTTTACCATCATGGTGAACCCACAATTCAATATGATATGGAGGAGATTAATGCTATGATAATACGTGAAGATCTCCAATACGCTGTTGTTGGAAAATTCACGAATGGTTGGAATGATCTTAATGCACTACGTACGGCCATTCCAAAGCAATGTGAACTCAAGGGAGAGCCTATTATTGGATATTTGTGTAATAGACATGTTCTTATTAGATGTAGCTTGTTTGAAGATTATGTTGCACTTATGTCCAAGTCTTCCTTTTGGATCAAGGATAAAGGTTTATGTTATCCCATGAGAACGTTGAAGTGGGATCCTTGGTTTTCTCCGGAGGAAGAAACAAGTATGCTATAGCTTGGATTTCCTTCCCAACGCTTGCACCTCATTTATTTTGTGAAGGAGGTATTGTTTTCATTACTTCGGCAGTGGGGAAGCCATTGACACTTGACCTAGCTACAAAAAATAAAACGAGACCCCAGTTTGTGCTCGTGTGAAGGTGGAGGTTGATTTTCTGGAGAAACATCTACACGAGTACAAATTAATGTTATGGATGCTAAGGGTGATGTTAAATCTCGTTGGGTAAAAATCAATATGATTTCATGCCCAAATATTGTAAGTGTTGTCTTCAAGGACATGATGTGAATGGGTGTTGGAATTTACATCCCGAGTTGATACTAGATAACGAAAACAATGGTGAAGGTGAAGGAGTTCAAAGAAATAAGGAGGCAAACCCTAATGATGAAGAAGGAAACCATAGAAGCAATATAAACCCTCATGATGGTGTTCACACAATTTTGTCCAGTGGGAAAGTCGTTGGCAAAGTTAATGATTATCATAAATGGCAAACTCAAGGAAGAAAGAAGAATAAGAAAGGTAATGTTGGGAAATATGTTGAATCTACTTAAACCTCTTTTGCTACTGATAATTCTAAGCCTAGTACACGCGCAAAATAAATTTGCTGCATTAGGTGAAGGAGGGGATGATAATGAGTATGGTATTGATGAGGAGGCAGTGGTTAATCTTCATGATCATGAAGGGAATAATGAGAATGCAATTGTGGAAAAAGATCATCAGGTGCAAGAGAATGGCCAGCAGTTGTATGCCACTGCTCAGAAATCTCTGAATCTTGATGCTGGGAAACAACTGTCTAAGAGTAATGGCGATGGTCAAAATCATGGTGCAAAGATTGCTAATACAGCAGTTGTTTCATCTGGTGGAAGGGAAAAAGTTCAAACTGTTGATCCTAACTCTAATGGTGTGCAAAATACCAATAACTTTGCAGCTTTAGAGGATGGAAATGGTGCTAATGTTGAAGAAGCGGGCACCTCAGATCAAGTGGTAACAGTTCAGGAAGCATTGAAGACAAATTCAGATGTGATAAATGTGGAGACACACTTTGCTATAACACCTACAGTTCAAGTACTAAATGATGTTGCTAAGAATGAATTGGAGAAGCAGTTGGTTAATGCAGCTGTTGATCTTGTAGAGGTTGCAGAAAGTACAACTGCTTTACAACTAGTTGCAGATTCAGCTCACGTAGCTGATAAGGGTGGTGAGAAGCAACTTAATGTTAATGCTAAGGCTTTCACTCCAATAAAGAACACCAAGCCATCTATGAAAGATATTAATGCTGGTGTATTTCCTATAAATCACTGCCAAGTAGTGGAGAAGCTTGTTACTTTGAACCAAGCTTGCTTAGAAGTTCCTTCAAATGCTACTAACACTGATAGGGATAGGCAGCTATGGAGTAAACAAGAAGAAGAGAATGGTGAGGAGCATGAATTTCCATGTGGTACAGGATATAAAGCAGTTGGTGGGCAGTCTCCTGATTTAGTCGACTCATTAGAAGAAGCAGTCGACTCATTAGAAGGAATGAAAGCCATGTTTACCGAGGCTGCAGATGGGAATGATGCTAATCAGATGGCTATTCTAAGCATTCAAGGGCATCTGCGGAGTGGCTATTCCTAAGGGAGATGGTCCAAAAATTGATATGGATGAAGAATCGATTGCACAAAACTTCCGCAATCCGCAAGGGATGGAGATTTGTCTCCTAGACGGTGGAAAGTGTAAAACGACACAAAACTCATGCGGGAAGGGCGGGCTGGGATGGGAAAATAGCCGAAGAATTTGTCCCAGGCGATCCGATGAGACAAGCAAAAATGTGGCGCTCGCCACTTCCACAAAATCCACAAGATCCAAGAAGAAATGATAAAGTTCCAACATTTTTTGGAAAGGCATGAAGCACGAGACAAGGTGGAAAAATCAATGAATATAGAAGATTTTACAAGCTCGAGAGATTAAGGGTTATGTCTTTATTCTTGTATTATTTTCTCATTATTTTAGCATTATCATATGTAATATCATCATAGAGTGTGTTATAAACTACATGGTGATCATAGCTTATTTGATCATTTCGAGTTCATTTTTTCTTCATTCCGGTTAGTTTGGGTTTTGCCTCGTAGGATTAGTAAGGTAAGGTCTAGTCCCCTTACTTGTACTCTCCCTTTGGGGTATTTTTTGCTTTCTAAAAAATTAATAAAACTATTACAGGCCCAAAAGCCTAGTGGACTTTGATAAAAAAAAAAAAAAAAAAAAACCCGGAGCTTCAAAAAAAAAAAAATAATAATTGGCAAAACTGATCTTATTCGACTAAGGGGTGAAGTGCAGTGGTTCTTCATGTTATTTTTTTCTAGAAATCTTTTGTTTGTGGAGTATCTTTTTTCCTGCTGTAATATTATGATTAGTTCACCTGCTTAATTATCACCTTTATGGTACTCGCCTATTCTCATATTAATCTACTAACTCATTCATCGTGGTTTATTAACACATCAATTCCAGTTGCAAATTGAATGTTGAGATGCCAAAAAATATAGAGTTTTTATAGGAGAGACTCCTAAAGTCTATAAACTATTTTACAAAGCAATTAAATTTTCAAGTGTTAAATATATTTCCCAAGTATTAGATTGACTATTACATGTCCATAAAGTTCAATATGTCGTAACATTTGCCAAAGCATTTAAAGGTTCAATGATGCAAGGTTTTGTTGCAATTCACTTATGATGTTCATCCTATTTTTTGGAGCTCTTAAAGTAGTTTTAGTACATCAAATCTTTGCGTTTGACCAGTCTTCCCTTTTCCCCCTTTGTTTGACATAATGTAAAGGTATTGAAAATACGAGTACTTATGCTCCTGAGATTAGAGTTTGCAATTTGGAGTAAGTTTCTTAACTATTGACTTGTGACTATGCCCTAGCTAGAAATTGCCGCAACAGAATATTACTTGATCATATACAAGAAAGTGAAATTTAGATAGTACAATGCTTCTGAAGCTAGAAAAGTGGTGTGAGAATGTCTAGAATAGAGTTGAGACCTTTGACTTATATATTCTAACTATTCTTTTATGGAGAAGCATGTTATTTAAAGAATTAGAATCATACTTTCTAGAAACTCCATTCCCATAAGATAGTATGTGTAGAAAAAGACTCCATAGCTCTCATTCTTCACGATTATTTTATCGGTTAGTTTTAGCTTCTATCTAAAATTCGTATGCTTAAACAATATTATGGCTTTGACAATATAAAAGAAGAGTTGTGAATAGTTTTAAGTATGTTTAGGTCATGTTGTATGAACCTTGTTACAAGGTAGTCTTGCTCGGGTCAATTTAACTGTCTTATTAGCATCTGATTTTAGAGTCGTTAGGTCATACCATCAGTTTAGAGGCAAACATTACTAATATATACTGGAGTTTTTAAAGCATGCTAAATTTCAATTTCTTTGGGTGTTGAAATGTATACTAATGGTCGCTACAGATTTTGAATTCAAAGTGGTAAGAAGACAGAATAGAGAGAAGCTTATTAAAGCTAACTTTCTGTGTTTTTGAGTTTTGAAGGATTGATAAAGAGAACTTTGGTTCTTTTGAGCATTAATGATTAATTTAGTCTCATTCGGTGCTGTAGATAACAGGTTAAGTAGTCCACCTGGGGAGTACGTTCGATATAATGAAACTCAAAGGAATTGACGGGGGCCGCACAAGGGGTGGAGCGTGTGTTTTAATTCGATGCAAAGCGAAGAACATTACTAGAGCTTGGACATTCCGTGAATCCTCTGTAAGAAAGCAAACCTACAAAATATAATGCATACCCTACAATGGGTAATTTGTTTTAACCTACCTTTGCCCCTAATGAAAGAGTACAATAATGTATGGTCCTTAAATCATATAACGGGACCACAGGCCATTTCATGAAATAGATTTAGAGATGATAGACCGTAGAAGCTTTGCGTTGATGGTTTAACACGTGGAATTAGGGGAGAAAAAGAAGTGAAAGAGGAAGATAAGGTGCAGACTACTTTTGCTGTAGTTGAAGGTTGAGTTGCAGAAAATTAAAGTAGGACTGACAGAAACTACTTTGAGAAACACAGAAATCTGAAACTACTCTTCATTCAATTTGTGGCTAAATATTATATTGATGCTTGCTGTTGAGGTTATGGTTGGATACGATTAATCTATTTGATAAAGGAAAGAAACATAAGCGGCTTTGAAGGTAGCAAAACATTAGCCTAACACCTAACATATCCTAAGATGTCAATTTACTGAAATTTACAAAAAGATACAACTTCTCTTCTCATTATAAAAGCTTAAAGGGGCCTTTGTTTTGGCCTGTTGAACTTTGAATCCTGAAATACTTTGAGAAACTGGCATGGCTTAGAGAAATTTTAACAGTGCAATATTAGTTGAGGAAATAACTTAATCGTCTCCTTATATTGTCTTGGATATTATAAGCTAGAGTTTTTAGTTCTTGTTAAAGGTTCATTTTCTTAGTGGTACAAGGGCTAGACTTAGTGCAGTTCTCAGTTTACTTAATGTTAGGCCCCACATTATATTTTTTCATGCTCCAACTGCCCAGTCCTCAATAAACAAGGAGAGTTCAGTGTACTATATTGGTTGAGGGATGAACTATTGTCTCCGTATAATGAACCTAGACGATTCTCATATGATGAGCTAGCTTCTATAGTTGGGTTAAGCTGATGTCCATTTTCGTTACAGTAAAAAGAAAAAAAGAAAAAAGAAATGTCATTTATTTCTCGACACTAATTCTTTTCATCTTTTCTGCTTGATTTTCTTAGGAATCTAATATCTTATTTCTAGTTCTTGGTGGAAGTGATGTTTAGAAATTTGGTTTAACTTTAAGGAGTTTTGGCATGAACTCAAGTTATGAATTTGTTGCAGCTGTTACACCCTCCTTCTATGTACGAGCTTATGTATAATTCTAATGTTTTTTTTTTGTCTGGACGATTCAAATTCTTGAATTTCAGGGTTCAGATTCTTCCTTTATGCAGGATCCACTATTGATGTACAATAAAGGTATGTCTATGTGTTGCTAATTTCTTGTCCCTATTATTTTCCAGTAGGTTGATATTTTTACTATGAAGGGTTTTCTGCTACTTTTTATTTCTATGCTATTGTCAAAATTGTCTAATCCGAAGACTATGCGATAGAGCAAGTTATTAGAGGTACAAAGGGTAGAAACTTTTGAGTTGATCATTTAATCCAAGATACTTAATTTTCTCACTTATGTCTGTGGCAACTGGCAAAATTAGGAGACAGATGTCGCCTCTATCTTTTCATGCTTATGTTTGAAGTCTTGAAGAAGCCTTTTGCAAGCAACTAACTTCGCTAAAACCATAAGCTGCATATTAGAGCTACACCTTAAGAATAAATTTAATCTAAAATAGGTAACTTTGATTTTAATAATTAATAACTTTATTATGCTGCTTAATAGCAAATATAAGTATATTCTTCTGATGATAATAAATACATATATGTATTTCTAATTTTACACCATCTAGAAGTGATAGTCGAATTACCCAAGCTATTTTTGTCAGATTCAACGAGTCTCCCATAGCAAGAGAACTCTGCTCAGTCAAAACAACCACGACCTCAGAGGACGCTGCATTAGCTGATTTAGTAGTGCTTAATTTTTTAGTGAACTCTTTAGCCAATCCAGTGCAAAAGTATACTTTACTTTTATTTATGATCTCTAGAAAGGTTTAAAGGACAATACCTCCAAAATCATTAATTTTACTTTAAATGGACAGAGAAAATGCGATCCATCCACTATTGTCATCAACCACGATGGACGTCGCAGAAGGGAGCAAGTTTGGAGTTAAACATAGTGGCTCAGAGAGGAGACAAGATCAAGACACAATGAGGAAATTCTCTCTGCCACAAACATAGGATGGAAATAAAGCTTGATGGAAATAAAGCTTCTCCTTTGAAGAAGTGCTGGAAGGTATTACTTTGTTGATTAGAAATGACATCCTGGTTTTCTTTTCATTCCTTTTCCTTTCTCTTGTTGTTATGTGATTTCTCTGTGTTTTATTCTTTATATTTTTCGGTTTGAAACTGTGGAGGAGTGTGAGAGGGTCACGGAAGCTGTTACACCTCGCACTTTCAGAGCATGAGCAAGTCACATATTTCACCGTATTAATGGAGTATCAGAGAGGTCCCGTGAAGTTTTGAAAGGTGCAAGCCATGAGAAGTACGTAACAATGAAGTAAAGGACGAATTATGATCTTGTAAGCCGTAACCGAGAAGGACAACTTTGGAACCAAAGGACATGACCCTTATCAAGTGTAATGAATGATAAATATCATGTATGGAAAGTTTTGGAAGATTCGGGGATCAAGCAAATTAAAGAAAATAAGTTTGTCAAAAATTTGAAAAAATTTGGCAGAATTTTGGACAGAAATTTTGGATCAACTGTACAGAAGTATATCTCTTAGTATATCAGGAGTTTTGAGGTGTTTCGAGAGCCTAAAATGAAGTTCGTCGAGTGTAGTTTCCAATGCAACAAATCGGTCGTCAATACGACATCGGAGTAGGGAGTTATGGGCATTTCAAGATAAGCTGCCAAATGCCTTATCCATGGACCCCACTTTGAATATAAATACCCTATTATTCTCCTTTTTTTCATTATTTACACTTCTTTTAAGCTCTAGAAACATCCATACACTTCTCTTAAACACTTATAGCCCCTTAGATCAAGAATTCATCAAGATTTTTTGATTAAGCACCGGGTGTCCCCTTGAAAGCCCCGACTAATCCCAGGAGGTGCACGAACCTCGACAGAGTTTCCCGCAAGTGCACCACGGGTAGTCAGGGTTTCCCCCGGTCAGATGGCCCTCGGTGTTTGCGCACCCGGCGGGTTTCGAACTTGGACATCCGGAAGCGGAGCACCCCAAGGCTCGAGTACGGTGCCAACCCCCGAGGGGTGTCAAGAATTCATCAAGATTACCCCAAACTAGTTCATGAAAAGTGATTGTTGCTTCTTGATGTTGTGGTGAGTTTGGTCTTGAAGAAAGTTGGTGTGGCTAACGTTTATCAAGTATAATGTATGTTCTTCATCCTATCTCTTATGTTGAGTTGATTTGAAGGTTTAGAAAGTCTTAAAAGTGAAAATAGTTATGGAGGAAAGGTCATAAAGTGTTGTTTTGTAGTTGTTGAGTTTATGGACTGTTTTGAGCATGTTGTGGCTGTGTTGTTGAGCTAATTTCCATGTATATGGATGGTATCTAATGTTGTTGGTGTGTTGATGAGATTATGCTCTTTGATTGGGAAGAAAGGAAGTGTATATTGTTATTGTAGCAGTAAAAGGAGTATTTAAGGACTTTTGTAGGCTTTTTGTTGTTATTGTGGGTTGTTGTATATGTTGAGGTGATTGGAGAGTAAGGGGAAATGCTGCCCGTTTTACTCTAGAATTAAGTTGTCGTTGATATACGTGATATAGTAGCACCATCTAAGTTGATATGTGTATTCCTTGTTACAGGAATGGAATGGCGTGCTAGTTGTAATTAGCCCGATTGTTGAATTTCTTAGGCGACTTGAGGTATGTTAAGGCTAGTCCCCTTCTTTCTAAAGGCATGACTCTTTTCTTATGATCCCATATATGACTTTTATAATATCCTTATTCCCAAAAAGCTAGAAGTCTATGATTCTTAAAGTTCTTATGATGCTAAAATAGATGTTTCTATGATGATGATGATGATGATCCCATTTCTAGAGATTCCAAAGCTTATGGATTTGATGCTATTATGAGATTATTGAGTTTGTTTCATGAATTTCTTGATTTTATTCATTGTTGTTGATCTCACTTTATGATAATTGTTCCTTCAAGGTGAGATATAGCGATGATGATTGCTCCTTAATATAAATCGGAGGTTACCGACCTTACGTCACTCTGATAGAGTAGTAACATTTAATTGGGTTCTCATGCACATTATATGTATTTATATATGTGTAATTTAGATACTTACTGTGCCTTAATGGCGTACAAGATACTATATATATTTCACCGCGCCTTAACGGCCAGACAAGATACTATATACTAATGACCGGACAAGTACTATATATATTTCACCGCGCCTTAATGGCCGGACAAGATACTATATATATTTCATCGCGCCTTAACGTCCGGACAAGATACTATATATATTTCACCGCGCCTTAACGGCCGGACAAGATACTATATATATTTCACCGCTCTGCTGACCAAACAAGATACTATATATATTTCACCGCGCCGCGGCCGACAAGATACTATATATATATTCACCGCATATTAACCGGACAAGATACTATATATGTATATATTGAAAAGTCTTTTTTTTTTAAACAAAAAAAGCTAAGCATGCATGACATCCGCCTTAAAAAGGCATTCAGAGGCACAGGCTGATCTCTTTTATATTACGTTATCTTCATACTTTCATTATGTTGTTATTCATGCCTTACATACTCAGTACATTGTTCGTACTGACATCCTTTCTTGTGGATGCTGCGTTCATGCCCGCAGGTAGACGGACCAGATCCTTAGGAGCTTCACCAGCGAATTCTCAAGAGCACTCCACTTACTTCAGAGCTGCAGTCTATTGGTATTGGTCCTCATGATCACTTGTATTCTATGTAGAGGCTCGTAGACATGTTAGTATAGTTAGACATTTCATAACCCTATCGGTTCATATTGTTGTATGACATTTTAGTAGCCTTGTCGGCTGGTGATGAAGGACATAATTGTTAAAGATTATACAGAGATGTGTTGTTATGTTGTGGCATATGCCCTCACAGATCATGATACCCATGAGCTATCTTTATGGTCCACCCAAAAATTATTATGAGACGTATGTTTAGAGGTTCTCGGTGTGTTAGCTTCCGGTACCCGTCATGGCCCTTTGGTTGGGTCGTGACAAAAGTGGTATCAGAGCAGTTCGTCCTAGGGTATGTCTACGAGCCGTGTCCAGTAGAGTCTTGTTTATGGATGTGAAACGCTCCACACTTATAAACAAGAGGCTGCAGGGCATTTAAGAACCATTGACCCTTCCTTCTCATCTTAGATCGTACCGTAGAGCTAAATTATAGGATGTGATGTCCCTGATTCAAACCCTAAATGTTTTTGATTATGGATAAGTAGTTGATTATGCCGCTATGAGGTAATTGAGAAGAAGAAAGAAAATGGGTACTTTGTGAGGATTTCATGATAAGAACAAGAATCGACAAAACACTAGAAGGACTATGATGCGTAGTTGTGATGCAAACAAGTAGTTAAGAAGAATTACGGGACAAAATGAGCTAAGCTAATGAAAGGACGAGTCGTGGGAATGGATGGTATGGGTTATCAACTTTTAATGGTATAGTATAGAAATAAATCTAAATTGCAAACCTAGAGCAAGGAGAATTTCAAGGATGTTAAGAAGATAGTCATGGAGAAAGACTAGGGCTAAAGGAGCGTGGTATAGTCGGACACTCCATAAGGGGCCTAATGAATTCTGTTGTCCCCATTAATTCATTAGCCCATGAAAGGTAGAAGTGAAAAGACAATAAAGAAGGCATCTGAATTGTATCCGATATATATAAGCATTTTGATTTGATACAAAAACTCAACTAGCAAAAAGGAAATAAGTTAAACCATGTGATGAAAAGAACTCCGGCATTATATGGAATAGGGGAGTTGAAGGATCGCTAAGGTCGGCCAGATGACTATCAAAGACGGTTAATACTCGAAGGTTACTAGTATATGAGAACATCTTTTAATAGGGGGAATAACAAATTCGGTTCTAAGATGAACTACAATATTCCCAAGTTCAAAAGAGGGGAATGTACTGGCTTGAAAGAGCAAAAATTCGAGATGAACCAATATATCAAGAATGCGCTATAAAAAAGTGAGAATGTACTAAAGGCAAGTATATTATGAGACAAATGTGAAAAAGGAGGTATGACAAGATGATGAAGGTTTAGCGAATCAAAGAGAATAATTTTCGTCAACACGATATGTTGTATTCCGGACTATGACTGGAATCACTCCTGCCGAAGAAATTTTAGGTACATTTAGATATGCAGTAAAGTAGTCCAATGGGAAATAGAAGGAGTAAGAAAGGTCGTATGTGACCAGGGAGAGTTAGGGAAGGTTGTTGTATATGTTGAGGTGATTGGAGAGTTAGGGAAAATGCTGCCCGTTTTACTCTAAAATCAAGTTGTCGTTGATATACGTGATATAGTAGCACCATCTAAGTTTATATGTGTATTCCTTGTTATAGGAATGGAATGGCGTGCTAGTTGTAATTAGCCCGATTGTTGGATTGCTTGGGCAACTTAAGGTATGTTAAGGCTAGTCTCTTTCTTTCTAAAGGCATGATTCTTTTCTTATGAACCCATACATGACTTCCATAATATCCTTATTCCCAAAAAGCTAGAATTCTATGATTCTTAAAGTTCTTATGATGATAAAATAGATGTTTTCTATGATGACGATGATGATCCCATTTCTAGAGATTCCAAAGCTTATGGATTTGATGCTATTATGACATTATTGACTTTATTTCATGAATTTCTTGATTTTATTCATTGTTGTTAATCTCACCTTATGATAATTGTTCCTTCAAGGTGAGATATAGCGATGATGATTGCTCCATAATATAAATCGGAGGTTATTGACCTTACGTCACTCCGATAGAGTAGTAACATTTAATTGGGCTCTCGTGCACGTTATATGTATTTATACATGTGTAATTTAGATACTTACCGCGCCTTAATGGCCGGAAAAGATACTATATATATTTCACCGCGCCGTAACGGCCAGACAAGATACTATACATATTTCACCGCGCCTTAACGGCCGGACAAGATACTATACATATTTCACCGCGCCTTAATGGCCGGACAAGATACTATATATATTTCACCGCGCCTTAACGTCCGGACAAGATGCTATATATATTTCACCGCGCCTTAACGGCCGGACAAGATACTATATATGTTTATATGGAAAAGCTAAGCATGCATGACATCCGCCTTAAAAAGGTATTCAGACGCACAGGATGATCTTTTTTATATTACGTTATCTTCATACTTTCATTATGTTGTTATTCGTGCCTTACATACTCAGTACATCGTTCATACTGGTGTCCTTTCTCGTGGACGTTGCGTTCATGCCCTCAGGTAGATAGGTAGATTGACCAAACCCTTTGGAGCTTCATTAGCGGATTCTCAAGAGCACTCCGCTTACTTCGGAGCTGCATTCTATTAGTATTGGTCCTTATGGTCAATTGTAATCTATGTAGAGGCTCGTAGACATGTGAGTACCGTTAGATATTTCATAACCCTACCGGTTCATATTTTTGTATGACATTTTAGTAGCCTTGTCGGCTGGTGATGATGGGCATAATTGTTGAAGATTGTATAGAGATGTGTCGTTATCTTGTGGCATATGCCCTTACAGATCATGATACCCATGAGCTATCTTTATGGTCCACCTAGAAATGATTATGAGACGTATGTTTAGAGGTGCTCGGTGTGTTAGCTCCGGGTGCCCGTCATGGCCCTCTGATTGGGTCGTGACTGAAGCTAACCCTTACACCTTCCATAATAAGTTGTTTGTCTTGCAAAATTGGGAGATTAACTTTGAGTTTGATCTAGATTGTTTAACAACAATTCCCTTATGGGTAACTTTCCCCAGGTTGCCAATCGGGTATTGGTCAACTGAAGCCTTGAGTAAAGTAGCTAGTGCAATTGGGAGACCCATCTATACTGATAAATTCACAGCTGCACTGGAAAAAATCTTATATGCTAGAGTTCTAGTTGAAACTGATGTCTCTCATCCCCTTCCTAAATCACTAGAGCTACTTACACCTGCAGGATCCTTTCAACAACAAATTGAATATGATTGGGCCCCAAAGTTTTGTACAGAATGTATGAAATTTCAGCATATTTCTACTGAATGTTGGAATGCAGGGGAAAATGTACAAGGGGAGCAGGAATACTAGGGGGTGAAGAAAAGGAGGAGAAGAAGAAGGAATTGGCAAAGAGTAAATCACAATAGGCAGGACTGGAGAGCCAAGGATGGGGAAACTCCTGCACCTACTATAGGAGAGGAGGGTGAGGATATAGTTGACACTAAGGGGAAAGATGATGCTGATGAGATAGTAACTATAAACATAAGCACCCAAAGAGCAAATACTCAACGCAGGAATGAGCATAGTAAAGAGCACTTATCTACACAGGCTGCCAGTATTGCTACTGATGTAAGGATTACAAATAGCTTTGATGTTCTCCCAATTGATGCTTTAGTTCAGGCTGGAGATCCTAAGGTTGCAAGGAACTCCCTATGATAGTCGCAACATAGAACATTAGAGGGCTTAATCAGCCCTGGAAGCAGAAAGAAGTAAGACTCTTTTTGCAGCAGAATAAGATAGATATTATCAGAGCAGTTCGTCCTAAGGTGTGTCTACGAGCCGTGTCTAGTTGAGTCTTGTTTATGGGTGTGAAGCGCGTCACACTTATAAATAGGAGGCTATCGGGCATTTAGGAATAATTGACTTTTCTTTCTCTTCTTAGATCGTGCGATAGAGCCATGTTAGAAGAGTTCCCTTTTTTCTAATCGTGTGTTATGATTTCAGCGATGCCAGTGAAGAGAAAAGCTACAGCATCTCAGAAGGATAAGACAGTGGCAGGCAGGAGGACTAAGCAGATACCGCCTACATATATAGAGGAGGGCGAGTCCCAGAATGAGATTCCATCTCGGTCTTCTCATACTCCACCCACTCCAGAGGAGCATAAAGGAGCCTCAGCTCTAGCTCCAACACCTCCAGTCCCTCCACCGGTTGCCTTAGGACAGGAGATGAGGGAGGCCATCCAGTTGCTGACCCAGTTAGTAACCTCTCAGGCTCAGGCTCAGGCTCAGTAGCAAGGTGCGGGTCATAGTGACAGAGCTTTCAGTGCCAGAGTTCGTGATTTTATTAGCTTGGATTTCCGAAATTCTTTGGGTCAAAATCGGATGAGGACCGGCGAAACTTCATAGATGAGATGTTAAGGACATTGCGGGTAATACATGTTTTAGATGTGGAGTCGATAGAGTTGGCCTCTTATAGATTGCGAGATGTAGTTGTACATTGATATAGTACCTGGATATCTTCTGGAGGGGTGAATGCGCCTCCATCGGTATGGCAAGAGTTCGTAGATGCTTTTCTCTGACACTATTTGTCGCCAGAGGTACGACGGGCTAGAGCTGATAGATTCCTAAACCTCAGACAAGGGAATATGAGTGCCCGGGAATATAGTCTTCATTTTAATTCCTTAGCTCGATATGCTCCAGCTATGGTTGCTGATATAAGAGATAGAGTCCATCGGTTCGTAAATAGTTTGGGACCACATTTGATTGATGATGCTTGACGGCCTCACTTCAGGAAGGTATGGATATTTCTCGTATCCAAGCCCATGCCCAGAACCTGGAAGAACGATAGCAACAGCGGACGAGTGAGCATGATTATGATAAGGGTTATAGTAAAAAAGCTAGATCTTCAGGTGATGTTAGTGAGTTTAGTGGTAGTTAGAGGCAGCAGTATTCCAGACGCTCCGGGTATTAAGCAGCTAGTGCACCTCCGCGATTTGCAAGCAAGAGGTTTGATCCCCCTATTTATTCCGGACCAGGTCAGAGTTCCAGAGCTCCGGGTCCTCAGTATAGAGGTGATTCCGGACATATGAGACCACCCTTACCATGATGCACTCAGTGAGGTAAGTTGCATACCGGACAGTGTCGATTAGGTACGGATACTTGTTATGCCTGTGGTCAGCCAAGCTATGTGGTGCGTGACTGTCCGTCGAGAGGTGGTAGAGGCATGGTTCAGCCCATGGGATCAGCAGCTAGTTCATCCTCATCAGTGCGCCCTCTGGGGGAGAGTTCACAGACACCGACAATCCGTGGTAGAGGTAGAGGGGGAGCGTCCAGCTCAAGCGGTTCTCAGAATCGTATTTATGCACTGGCTGGGCGACAGGATCTTGAGTCTTCGCTCGATGTTGTTACAGGTATATTATCAGTATCTTCTCATGACGTATATGCATTGATTGATCTAGGGTCTACATTTTCATATGTTACTGCTTATATTGCCGGCCGAATTGGAGTGAAACCCGAGTTGATTAAACCTTTTGAAGTGTTCACACCCGTTGGTGACCCTGTTATAGCGAGTCGAGCGTATAGAAATTGTGTGATTATAGTTTGTGATCGTCGTACCATGGCAGATCTGATTGAGCTAAATATGGTAGATTTTTATATTATTATGGGTATGGATTGGTTGGCTTCTTGTTATGCAAATTTTGATTGTAGAACGAAGATGGTTCGTTTTCAGTTTCCAGGAGAGCCAGTTCTAGAATGGAAGGGTAATACAGCATCTCTGAAAGGTAGGTTTATTTCCTCTCTCAAGGCAAGAAAGATGATTGCTAAAAGATGTATTTATCATTTAGTTCGGGTTCGGGATACGGAGGCAGAGCTACCAACTCTTCAATCCGTTCCAGTAGTGAATGAGTTCCCAGATTTGTTCCCGGACGAGCTTCCAGGTCTTCCACCAGAACGGGAGATTGACTTTGCTATTGATGTGTTGCCGGATACTAAGCCCATATCTATTCCTCCCTATAGAATGGCTCTTGCAGAATTGAGAGAGTTAAAGGAGCAGTTGAAAGATTTGCTTGAGAAGGGCTTTATCAGTCCTAGTTCGTCGCCGTGGGGAGCACCCGTATTATTTGTAAGGAAAAAAGATGACTCCTTACGAATTTGTATCGACTACAGGCAGCTGAATAAGGTGACAATAAAGAACAAGTATCCCCTTCCAAGAATCGATGATTTATTCGATCAGTTGCGGGTGCCAAATAGTTCTCAAAGATAGACTTAAGATCGGGGTAACACCAAGTGAGAGTTAGGGAGAAAGATATTTCGAAGACAGCTTTTCGAACCAGATATGGTCATTTCGAGTTTCAGGTAATGTCGTTCGGGTTGACTAACGCTCCAGCAGCATTCATGGATCTGATATTCTGGTATATTCTCAATCTGAGGTAGAACATGCGGATCATTTACGTACCGTTCTTTGAATTCTCCAAGCTCGGGAGTTATATGCAAAATTCTCAAAATGTGAGTTTTGGTTGAATTCGATAACTTTTCTAGGGCATATTATTTTAGTTGATGGTATTCGGGTGGATACCCAGAAGATTGAAGCCGTGAAGACTTGGCCAAGACCTACAACGCCTACTGAAGTTCATAGTTTTCTAGGTTTGGCAAGCTATAACAGAAGATTTGTAGAAGGTTTTTCTTCCATCTCTGCACCACTAACAAAGTCGACCCAGAAAGTAGTAAAATTTCAATGGACGGATGCCTGTGAACGCAGTTTTCAAGAGTTGAAGAATAGATTGACTTCCGCCCAGGTTCTGACACTTCCAGAAGGATCTGAGGGCTATGTTGTTTATTGTGATGCTTTAGGCGTTGGGCTACATGTGAGTATCTTATATCATCCTGGAAAGGAAAATGTGGTAGCTGATGCTCTTAGCCGCAAATCCATGGGCAGTTTATGTGATGTCCAGCCAAAGAAGAAGGAGTTAGCTCGTGAGCTTCAACAGCTAGCTAGCCTAGGGTTCGCTTGATGGACTCAGGCAACACGGGAGTCACTATCCAGGATTCAGTTGTTTCATCTTTAGTAGTTGAGGTGAAGGAGTGCCAGTATGAAGATCTCATGTTAACTCGTTATAGAGATACATTTCCTCAGAAGAAAAAGTCACCATTCGAAATTTAGGTGGACAGAGTTCTTAGATATCAAGACAGATTATGTGTTCCCGATGTTGCAGGGTCACGCCGCCAGATATTAGAGGAAGCCCATTATTTCAGTTATTCTGTTAATCAGGGAGCAACAAAGATGTATCATAATATCAAGTCAATTTATTGGTCGGATGGAATGAAGAAGGACATAGTAGAATTCGTAGCTCAATGTCCTAATTATCAGCAGGTAAAGATCGAGCATCAAAAGCCTGGAGGATTGCTACAAGCTATGGAGATTCCGACTTGGAAATGGGAAGTGATTAATATGGATTTCATTATAGGCTTACCTCGTTCTCAGCGTAAGTATGACTCGATCTGGGTGATTGTGGATAGGCTCATAAATTCAGCTCATTTTCTGCCTGTCAAAACCACGTACTCAGCTAAGGATTATGCCAAGCTTTATATCAAAGAGATAGTACAACTCCATGGTGTCCGGGTATCCATTATCTCTGATAGAGGTGTGCAATTTACAGCAAATTTCTGGAGGTCTTTCCAAGATGGTTTGGGGACTCAGGTGAGTCTTAGCACAACATTTCACCCCCAGATGGATGGACAAGCCGAGCGCACTATTCAGACTCTCGAAGATATGTTAAGAGCATGTGTGTTAGACTTCGGACGCAGCTGGGATGATCATTTGCCACTTATTGAGTTTTCATACAACAATAGCTATCACTCCAGCATTCAGATGGCCCCGTATGAAGCTTTATATGGGCGAAAGTGTAGATCACCAATTGGATAGTTCAAAGTGGGAGAGACAAAATTAGTAGGGCCATATTTGATTCAGTAAGCAGTGGAGAAAGTTAACCTTATTCAGGACCGATTGTTGACAGCTCAGAGTCGCTAGAAGTCTTATGCAGATAATCGCCAATGGGATTTAGAATTTCAAATCAATGACTGGGTATTTTTAAAGGTGTCACCGATAAAAGGCATTATGAGATTTGGTAAGAAGGGAAAGCTTAGCCCTCGGTACATTGGACCCTACAAAATTGTATGCAAAGTGGGCCAAGTAGCCTATGAGTTATATCTACCTCCAGACCTGGAGACAGTTCACCCAGTTTTCCATGTATCAATGCTTCGCAAGTGTATTAGAGACCCTTCCAGAGTTGTACCAGTAGATGATGTTCAGATTACTGAGCAATTAGCCTATGAAGAGCTTCCCATTGCTATCCTAGACAGACAAGTTCGAAAGTTAAGGAATAAAAAGGTAGCTTCGATTAAAGTCTTATGGAGAAATAAAAATAAGAAATAAATAACTTGGGAAGCTAAAAAAATATGAAGTCCAGTTATCCATACTTATTTTCATTGCCAGAGGAAGTTTAGACAGAGACAACATTGTCTTCAGGTACATAATGTTTTCCTTTTATGATTTCTTGGTCGTGTGGGGCCATTATGAATGTTGAAATGATTGTAGCTCTGTGAGGCATTATATATTTTGGGTTGTAGTGACAAGATGGCAGTGATATAGTTATAGGGGAAACTCTAGCGAAATTTTTGTAGAATCCCTAAGAGTTTAACATTCGGGGACGAATGTTCTTAAGGGGGGAGAATGTTATGCCCCGTATTTGATATGCCGAGTTTCGCCGTAAGATAGCCGATGTGAAGTTAGTAAGTGAGGTTATTGTCAAGGTTATAATAAGATTTTACATAATTATTCCACATATGCGGGAGTTTATGTTGTGTACAGCAAGTATCGGAAGATTGAAGGCGAAATAAACCAGAAAAATCTGAGTACTGCAACAGAATAATTCGACAGTCGACTGGTCGACGGATCATCCACCTTCCCGTTGAAAAACTCTAAGAGATTCAGAAGCCTCCGTAGGTCGACGGTGGCAAGTCGACGAGCCGTCGACAGGTCGACGGGCCGTTGACCCGACTGTCGAACCGCAGGCGGGGGAAATTCTCTCTTTTCTACATATTAAAAGGGCCACGACCTTAGTCATTATTTTTCACCCAAAACCAGAACCATCTAGATCTTTCAAGTCCTCTCTACACTCTCCACTCGTCCATACACTCTCTAAGCCAAATTAAGTGGAATTTAAGCCTTAAAACCCTAAACTAACTCATAGATGATGGTAATCCTTGCTCTTAGTTGAGTTTATGGTGATTTGAGGTTGGATCAAAGTTGGGGAGCTAGGGTTCTCCAAGATTGAGGTATGTTCTCTTTTTACTCCTTATAATGAGTTGATTTGGAGATTAGTAAGCCATAAACGTGAAGGAAATTATGGTAGGAAAGGTAATGGGACATTGTGTTGTAATTGTTGGTTGTGAATGAAACTTGGAAGGAAGTTTTGGATTGTTTTAGGTGTAAACTGCATATAACTTCCTAGTTGTGGAGTTGTTGATGTTACTATTGTTGTTGGGAGTTGATTTGGAATTTGGTGAAAGTCAATAAAATAGGGGAAGTTTTGCCCAAATCCCGCTAGCCCATTAGCTAATTTAGTTTGAACTTATGAGTGTTACCAAGACTTAACCTTAGTGTAAATCCTCTTGAATGTAGATTTCCGAGCTTGGGAAGAGAATGTTAAGTAGTTAAGGAGACGTAAAGGTATGTTAAGGCTAACCCTTTCTTTCTTAAGGCATGATTCTTTTGTTGTAAACTTTCAAACAATATCCATAATATCCCAATTCCTAAAAATGCTAGAAGCACATGATTCTCAAGGATCTTATGGTATTGTTGATAAATGTTCTTCATCATGATGATGATGATTTCATTTCCAAGATACCAAAGCTTATGGTTCTTGATATTCTCATGATATTATTGAGCTTGTTGTATGATTATTGATTTTACTAATTGTTGCTGATCTCATCTTATGATATTCGTTCCTTCAAGGTGAGATACAGCGATGATGATGATTCCATAATGATATATCGGAGGTTACCGACCTTACATCACTCCGATCGTTTTATGACTTTTATTTGGGCTCTCGTGCATGTTTTATATATATGTATGTATTTCTCACACCGAGTCGTGCTATAGTCGGTTGGGTACGGCACGTAGATGTGCACACCACTGCAGTGGGTACGTTATG
The DNA here is from genome assembly GCF_029784015.1 of Lycium ferocissimum. Lineage (NCBI taxonomy): Eukaryota > Viridiplantae > Streptophyta > Magnoliopsida > Solanales > Solanaceae > Lycium > Lycium ferocissimum. Next base: position 824,573 of record NC_081350.1, read on the forward strand.
ATGATACCCCGGACGCGGGATGCAGCATATATATATATATATATATATATATATATATATATATATATATATGTATGTATAATGTTTTTTTTTTTAAAGCTAAGCATGCATGACATTCGCCTTAAGAGGCATCCGGATGTACAGGTTATCTCTCTTATCTCATGTTACTTTCCATGTCTTTATTATGTCGTTATTCATGCCTTACATATTCAGTACATTGCTCGTATTGACGTCCTTTTGTTTATGGACGTTGCGTTCATGCCCGTAGGTAGGCATAGAGATGGACCGGATCCTTAGACAGCTTCATCAGCGTTGGCACAAAAGCGCTCCATTTGTTTTGGAGCTACAGTTTAGCCGGTATTATTCTTTTGTGTACATATGGGCATGGCGGGGTCCTGTCCCGTCCTTATGATGTTTTATACTCCTTATAGAGGCTCGTAGATAGATGCATATAGTTAGATATTATGTATCCTTATCGGTTCGGATTGTTATATATCATTTTTGACAGCCTTGTTGGCTTGTACATATGGCATAGTCTATGATGTTTATGTAGATGTGATTTATCTTGGAGCTCCTGCCCTTATGGATTATGGTATTCATGAGTTAGCCATGTGGTCCACCTAAGTATGAATATGAGAAGTATGTTAAGTGGTGCTCGGTAGGTCAGCTCTGTGTACCCGTCATGGCCCTCCGGTTGGGTCGTGACAGATATTATGGGAATAATTGAAACTAGAGTAACTGAGAATAAGGCTAAGGCCATACTGAATAAAGTTGCGCAGGGCTGGACTGCCTGTTGTAACTATCCTTTAGCTTATAATGGGAGGATTTGGTTCGTTTGGAAGTCTTCAATTTAGTTGCAGATAGAGGCAGTGCATGAGCAATTCATTCACTGTAAGGAAGACGACCCAACTGGCAATTTCACTGCTCATTTAATTGTGGTATATGCAAAAAATGAAAGTCATCATAGGGACACTCTGTGGCAAGAACTTATTAATCTGGGAGCTGGTATACAAGGGGCATGGCTTCTATGTGGGGACTTTAACAACGCGTTGTCTTCTGAGGATAGAATTGGATCTCCTGTGCTTCCAGCTGAAACACAAGGGTTCCAGACATGCATTGACACTCTTCAACTAATAGTTTTGAGATCCAAAGAGTAGCACTTCACCTTTTATAATAAACATAAGCCAAGAAGTAGGGTGTATTCCAAGATTGATTGGGCCTTAGGCAACTTATAATGGATTGGTACACATGGTCATATTGAAGCTGATTTGCTCAACCCTGGTGCATCTGATCATTCTTCTATACTAATACATGTGTACCCCTCCCCCTACCTCCATCCTATCCAAAACCTTTTAAACTACACAAAATTGTCCTCAACCATTCTAAGTTTTGAGTTTTATGGGATCCTGGAGACAGCTTGGGGGACAAGACATGATGGCACAAAAATGTATCAACTCCGGAGGAAACTAAAGATAGTAAAGGAGGGACTGAAGGATTTGAATGTATATATGGAATCTTATAGTAAAAAACACAAGCATGCTAGGCAAGGTCTAGAGATTATGCAAGCACATATTGCCACACAACCACTCTGTCCTCCTTTGATTGAACAAGAGAAGACATTTTTACAGGATATAAAAAAGTGGAGTGCCATTGAAGAACAAGTACTTAGATAGAAACCTAGAGCAAGATGGATTTCATATGGTGATGCAAATACTATGTATTTTCATGCTCAGCTGAAGATGAGGACCAGTAAAAATACTATAACATCTATCTATGACTCTTCTGGAATAAACTGCATGATCCCAAGCTGGTAGAGGCTGAATTTAAAACTTTTTTCTCTGGTCTAACGGGTATTGCTGCTGAGACTTTGCCCTACCCAAATCTGGAGGTTATAAGTAGTGGTCCTTTTCTTTCATATCATTAGAAATGTTTGTTGATTAGGCCTCTTACAGATCAGGAAATTAGTGCTGCAATCAAGGGAATGCCAAATGATAAATCTCCAGGAGTGTATGGATTCCCAGTGGAATTCTTTACTCGAAATTGGGAACTGATAAAATCTAATGTTCTTGGTGTTTTTAAAGAGTTCTTTATCACAGGAAAGCTGCTAAAATTTGTAAGTTGCACTGCAGTTACTCTAATCCAAAAATTGCAGCCCCTACCCATGTCAAAGACTACAGGCCAATAGCTTGCTGCACCACTAGCTACAAGATTATTGCCAAAATCTTGATAAATATAATAAAGGAGGTAATTGGTCATATAATTAGCCCATCCCAAACTGCACTCATTGAGGGTAGGAGTATTATTGACAACATTTTATTCAGTCATGAAGTCTTGAAATGCTATACTAGAAAAGACCTGTCTCCTAGATGTGTAATGAAAGTGGATCTTAGGAAAGCATATGACTCCATAAAATGGAGTTTTTTGAAGAGTTTACTGGCAGAATTGTGGTTTCCTTATAAATTCACTGGGTGGGGGATAGAGTGTATTTCTTCTGTCTCATACTCTTTAATTCTAAACGGGGGCCTTTCTACCCCTATTTCTTAGGAAGAGAGGGATAAGACAGGGGGACCCAATGTCCGCTAATCTCTTTGTGATTGCAATGGAATACCTACAAATAGAACTATCCTTATTTAAACTGCAGAAGCATTTCAAATACCACCCAAGATGCAAGAAGCTGAATGTGGTGCACATCTGCTTTGTAGATGATTTGCTAATGTTCTGCAAAGCAGATGTCAAGTCTGTCCAATTATTACAAAGTGCTTTTAAGAGATTTTCTATAGCTTCTGGGTTGGAGGCAAACAATGACAAGAGCTCAGTGTACATGTCTGGTGTCAAGCTTGAGTTAAAACAGGCAATTCTCTATACTTTGGTGTTTACTGAAGAAGAAATACCTTTTAGGTACCTAGGAGTGCCCCTATCCTCCAAGAATCTTACCATTGCACAATGTCTCCCTCTAGTGGAGAAAATTACTGATAGGATGAGATGCTAGTCAGCTACGCTATTGTCATATCTTTGAAAGGATTCAACTTATAAAATCTGTGGTCATTGGGGTGCAAACCTATTGGTCACAAATTATTGTTCTACCTAAGAGGATATTTAAGATGATAGATAGTATCTATAGGACTTTTCTTTGGACAAGATCAGTCTCCACTTCTAGAAAATCTCTGGCTTTATGGGCAAAGATGTGTAAATCTAAAGTTACTGGTGGGCAAAATATTCTGAATCTATACTTATGAAACCAAGCTACAATCCTGAAACAACTATGGGCTGTACATTGCAAGAAGTTCTATGGATAAAATGGGTTCATGTGTGTTATATGAAAGAGGAATCAGTGGAATCATGTGCCATCCCAATAATGCAACCTGGGTGGTAAGCAACATCTCGGAGGCCAGTAAATACATTTTGCAGGTTAGAGACCAGGACACTATTATTACAGTTTTGAATAAAATGGTAATGCAGGGCAGATTTTCAATCAAAAAACTATATATATACCTCTTGCCTTAATATCAATGAATGAGCTGGAAGAGCATCACTCCAGCAGAACATCCACCCAAGGCATAAGTTTACATTGTGGCTGGCTGCTTGGAGAAGATTAGCCACAGTTGATAGATTGCATAAGACTGGGATCCAGGTCCCTATGGATTATATTTTCTGTGACTCTGCAGTGGAAATAATTGATCAATTGATGTTTGATTGCCCAATTACACAAGGCCTTTGGAGCAGAATATTGAGATGGTTGGGGTTCCACAGACCTGTTAGAAGCTAGCAGGAGGAGCTACAATGGGCTTGTGGGTGGGCAAAAAAAAAGACTAGTAAAGGGGCAAAAATCAGTTGTGTGTTTGCAATAGTGGTATCTATTATATGGAGGGAGAGAAACAACATGAGATTGAAAAATGGGCAGTTTCAGAGTGACAAATTATGTAGAGAAATAGCAATTCACATACACATCAGGGGCAGACACCTGCAAAAGTGGAACAACACACTGGATACACTCAATAATATGCCTAGAAGATAATCAGAAGCTGGCATGAGGCAGTGATTAGTGCTTTGAGTCTGTATTTTTTTTTTTTTTGAGCTAGGTATGATATGTCTTATAAGTATGAGTGATTGGAATTGATAGTAACTGAGTAGTTAACATAGTAAGGTCATAGCTTATCTGTTTGTTTTTACATTTCTTTGAGAAGTAAGTGGTCAGCTCCTACTTGGGTTTGTAATTATTCACTTTGGTATCAACACAATAGTTTGTTTACCAAAAACAAAAGGGGGGGGGGGGGTTTCGCTTACTTTGTGATGTCTTTCGTTATATTTCTTACTCGCTAACCTGTTGGACATTTCGGTTATGAATTAACCATTTAAAGGCTGCTGCTGGTGGGTACATATTATTTTATGTCAAGCAGTATTATTCTAATACTTGGAGATATGGTGTTGTGTTCTTCTATATGGTAGCTTGTGTTCAAATTAACCTGCATCTCTACAAGCATACGATTAGATTCTTGTGAAGGTGCAAATTTATTTAGAAGTGTGTGAATGCTAATCCTCAGTGAAATCTTTTCAACTTTATTTTAAGCTAATTTGTTATTGCACTTGCTACAGCCTTATAATAACGAAGTTGACTTTGTCCTGATGAAGATGTGAAGAATAAATAAAAGCAAGGAAAGAATCCAACTAAGCAATTTGAATCTCCTTTACCCAAACACAAGCATTTTGGTGGAGTAGTTGCATATTGTCTCCATTGAATTAAGCTAAGGAACGTAAGTGATAGTTCCAAGTGAATTCATATTTTGATGATTGTCAAAATATTTTAGAACCAAATAGAGACCTGGTCTGTAATCTGCTCTCTGTGCACCTTGCACTGTCAGTAGAGGACAGCTGTAAAGCCGACCACTTGCTGCACACAAGTATAGCAGTAAGCTAGCCCATACTTTAGGTTAAAATTGAAGAGTGGTTTCTTTTCCCCCCACATGCTCCCACTATATATATATAGCATGATGGCAACATATTTGGTAGACTTGAGAACCAAATCTAAATCGTGCAAAGCCACCGACACAAGTTCTCAAGATCTCTCAAGAACAGAGTCACTTTCAAGCTGAAGAACCAGATCCTTATATGAGTTTAGTCTATGTTCTTTAGGTTGTTGTAAGTCATTGTTCATATACTTTAAATTGTAAACTTACTCTTCCCAAAAAGGAAGTTGTTGTAGGTATATCAAATTCTTAGTAGTTGTTAGGTAGTTTACCTTTCAATCTATTAAGTGGTACACTAGGCTACAGTTAGTTTAGGTGTATTAGTGGTCCTTGGATAGAGTTAGTCAAGTGAAGGTGCTTGCAATCAGAGTATTGCAAGTGAGGAGGGACTACGGGGGTTAGTTCCTAGGTTGCATAAGCGTTATTGTAAAGGTCAGGGATTATAGGAGTTAATTCCTAGCTTATGATAGAGTTGCAACCTGAAGTTGCTCGTTAAGGTCGTGATTTTTAATCCCTTGAGCAAGGAGTTTTCCACGGTAACATCTTGTGTCCTTTACATACTACACTGTATAAGGGAATTAGTACACTATCAGGTCCCTCATTTACTGTTTGGTGGACACACAACCTGTATCAATTGGTATCAGAGCAGGTGCTTTCTAAAAGGTTAACACTTAGAGAGAATCTGAAAAATGGCAGCCCCACCAAATATGGAAGAAGGATAGTCTTTCACCAGGCTACCTAGATTTAATAGACAACACTATGGGTGGTGGAAGACTAGGATGCACGATTTCATCATGGCTGAAGACTCAAGTGATGATGAATCTGAGCTGGCATATCTCACACGAAGATTTATTGAACTAATCCGAAGAAGTGGTGGGATCCCTTAGGCAGGAAGCTCCAGCAGAAACTCTAGAGGAAATGACTATCTCTTATATAGGTGTGGTAGACCTGGTCACTTCAATAAAAAGTGCTCTCTGAGTAAACAGGATAGTTATGACAGAACTGCAAGGAGAATCCAGCTCCCTGACAAAAGGCTCAGAAGAAAGGAAGCGGCTGATGAAATAGTGAAGCAGGCACTTGCTGCATTAAGCGACTCCTCCAGTGAGACTGAAGCTGAGGAAGATAGAGAGGATACATCCATGGTGGTCATTGAAAATGAATCCTCCAAGTATAAGTCTATCCTTGCCCTCATGTCAAAGTCAGATTCAGACGATAGTGCCGAGAGTGATGAAGTGGAATAGGTAAATTTCTTGGAAGTAAAGAAAACCCTTAAAGCCTACTCTCTAAATAAACTCATGTCACTGTCAGGTATGTTAATTGATGCCTATCATGCCTTTATTACTGAAAAGGATGCACTAACTCTTAAAATCAGAAATTTCGAACTTGAAAGAGACAATTTGTTGGTGTCGATTGGAGAGATGAAAGAGCAGGTTGATGAGACAAATCAGCTGAATATTATACTGGAAGATCAAATAAAAGAGGATATAGGAGCCTCTCTTAAAGGGAAAGGTGAAGCTAGTAAAATTTACATGGAGCTTGAAGATGAGATCAAAAAGGCAAAGCTAAGTCTCACTACTGAAGTCGAGAGGAGAAAACAATTGAAGGAAGACTTGAACAAAATTAAGCTTGATCTTGATAAAACTCTCACGTGAACTTGGTCCTCTAACGTAATTACCTCCATGTATAAAAGTAAAGGAAGTGGTAGGGAAGGAATTGGTTACAAGAAGACACCTTACAATCCCCACAACAAGTATGTCTCTACCACTGAGAATTGGCTTTGCACTCATTGCGGGCAAGCAGGTCACTACAAGGAGTCTTGCAAAGCAAGAATTGAATCTTTTCAGAGGAACAGAGACTTCATCAAAAGGAAAGCAAGTTTGGGCACAAAAGGAACTGGTTCTCAAAAGAAAGGACCTCAGAAGGTGAAGAGGAACTTGATTAATCCCTTTTATTACTGTAAGGGACCCAAGCTGGTTTGGGTTCCCAAGATCAAACACTGACATATATATCATATGCGAGAGAGAGAGAGAGAGAGAGAGAGAGAGAGAGAGAGAGAGATGTGAGAGAGAGAGAGAGAGAGTATGAGAGAGAGAGAGAGAGAGAGAGAGAGAGAGAGAGACAAAATATAGAATTGTTGCTCAGCATGGTCATAAACTATCCAGAGACCCGGTCTCTCTGTGACTCAGGTTAGTAGTTCTTTCAGTAGCTTCATATGTTCTTAACTATTTAATTGCCAAGTCGGTCAAGCGTCCTCTAATTCAAATTTCAAACCATTAGTCTTCCAATCGATGCTTCACTTCTGACCCAATCTATCTCGTCTCTCACACCTGTCCAAAAATGTCATCTCGGACACCTTAAATGTATCTCTCTAGTCCTTCTCTCTCTTCACTTACCAAAATCGTCAGACCGTCGAACTTCTCATTCTTTCTTCTGTCCTATACAAGGCCATCAGAACCAACTCCTATCTCATCACTCTTACCGAGTACAAATATGTCAAAATCCTTATTCAAGCCAAATCTTAATGAACTCCCAATCGTCATCCTCAAAGCACTCAAATCTTCTCTAGCCAAAGTATGTCTACATCTCTATCTGGTGTCTTCGAACTAAGAGGACCCTTGAATCTTGAGGAAAGATCGTCAGACTCCTCTTCAAAAGAATCGGACGAAACAAGCAGAGAGGTTGAAATAGGAAGAGATAACATCGATAACTATGTAGGACAACAGGTCAAAAATCTTAACAGGAAAGAAATGGCTGCAGATGTCGTACTCATCACTCACCCTGAGAAGAAAACTTGGTTTTCCCATCTACACTAAAGCACCTGGTGCCTCAAAAGAAAACTCAGGAGAAAATGTTAACTCTGATGATGATATCATACTTCCCTCAGTGCGCAATCAGATCTCCGGGGAATGAAGGAAAACGAGAAAAGGAGATCAAAGGAAATGACAGGAGGAGAGGACGACACAGGAGGAGAAGAAAGTAATACTCAATCTACCGCACAAAAGAAACGGAGGCCAAGTGCCGTTGAGAGACATGAAATTGAACTAAGAAAGGAACATCTCCAAACGTAGAAGATTCTCTTTGGGATGATGATTGATGTAAACCTAAAAGAAGAAAAAGGGATGAAAGAACTGTGGGAGATGGTGGAATTTCAAAAGTGGACTCATCTTCTTAAATGGTGGAATTTCAAAAGTGGACTCATCTTCTTACTCCACCGGCTCCTTGTGTATGGCGCGTAACGGGCGTATACGAATCTACTTCAACTTGATGACAATGCTCTGGCCCTAACAGTGAATTTGACAGACTTTTTGCTGACTGAAATAGTACTAGTCGAAATCTTAAGAGTATCGACCAAAGGGCTGAGGGATATGACTAGAAGGGCTTCCACTTCCTTCAAAAATATGATTGTTAAGAAAGGCAGGTCAGTCCATCCAGGAAAGCTTCTCAAACAGGATCTCGACCCCACTTGTCAACTGGTTTTTCGAGTTTGTGGACAAGGTGCTCATACCAAAAAGTGGAAGGGATAGTAGTATCACTTCAAAACATATGGTACTCATGGAAGCTTTGTCAACTCTTGAACTAATCAATCTACCAGCAATCATGATCAATCACATGATCAATGTAGTGAGCACTAGTGAAAATGATCTTGATCTTTCTTATGGTTTTTTCCTGACAAAGGTGCTTGGGCACTTTAATGTGCGGACTGGCACAGCCACCTTGGGAACAGAAGAGAATGTGATCTCCATGGCTACTCTAGAAGATAGTGAATGTGCGCCTAAAGGAGCAGGCTCCACCATTTATGTTCTCACCAAAGCCCTAAAGACAGCACATGCAGAAATCAAGCAGATGAAAGGTAAGAATGCTCTTCTAAGGGATCAGTTGAAGCTCAAAGTGGAAGATCTCAGGAACCAGATGCTATAAGATTAGGGCGCTCATATTGAGAAAATTGATAATTTTCTTCAAGCCTTGGATCACCCCCAGTAATCAGCTTCTAGCATGTTCCTTTAGTCTTTGTTCCCTTCCTTTGTCCTCCCTTGGCTGATGTCTTAACCCCTATGCTCTCTATCTTTCTTGTCTGACTAGCACATTAGTAGTTTACTTTGACATATACTTGTACTGTTTGAACTACTTCCTATTCTTGGGCTTTTAAATTTTTTTGCACTTTTTCTTGCTTGCTCATGTTGATTCTGCTTGTGATATTCTCTACTTGTACCTCTTACTGGTTGTACAATGGTTGCTTTTCTAATAATGCAAAAGGGGGAAGAATGATTATTTGTTATGGGATCACTGTGTTGTCAGGAAGAGTACAGTGGATGTGACAGTAGATGTGCTGGAAGACATGCTGCTGAACTAAGGGGGAAGACATGTTGTGTTATGAGAAATGTGATAATGGATGTCTTTGGAAGACATGCTGCTGAACTAAGGGGGAAGACATGTTGTGTTATGAGAAAGAGTACAGTGGATGTGATGGAAGATATGCTATAGAAATGTGTTGCGTTGTAACATATATTGCGAGGTGTAAAAAGAATGATGCCTTCGGAAGAGGAACAAGTGGAAAGTTTGGTTCCTCGGGGGGACATCAGTCTATGAGTTTTTCATCATCAAAAAGGGGAAAATTGATAGTTCCAAGTGAATTAATGTTTTGATAATTGTCAAATTGTTTCAGAACCAGATAGATACCTAGTCTGTAATCTTCTCTCTGTGCACCTTGCATCGTCAGTAGAGGATAGTTGTAAAGCCGAGCCACTTACTGCACACAAGTACAACAGTAAGCTGGCCCATGCTTTAGGTTAAAATTGAAGAGTGGTCTCTTTTCACCCTACATGCTCCCACTATATATATAACATGATGACAACATATTTGGTAGACTTGAGAACCAAATCTAAATCGTGCAAAGCCGCTAGCACAAGTTCTCAAGATCTCTCAAGAACAAAGTTACTTTCAAGCTAAAGAACTAGGTCCTGATATGAGTTTAGTCTATGTTCTTTAGGTTGTTGTAAGTCTTTGTTCATATGCTTTAAATTGTAAACCTACTCTTCCCAAAAAAGAAGTTGTTGTACGTATATCAAATTCTTAGTTAATGTTAGGAAGTTTACCTTTTAATCTATTAAGTGGTACACTAGGCTAGAGTTAGTCTAGGCGTATTAGTGGTCCTTGGCTAGAGTTAGTCAAGTAGAGGTTCTTACAATCGGAGCATTGCAAGTGAGGAGGGACTACGGGGGTTAGTTCCTAGATTGCATAAGCGTTATTTTAAGGGTGAGGGGTTATGGGAGTTAATTCCTAGCTTACGATAGAGTTGTAACCTGAAGTTTCTCATGTAGTGGAGTTGAAATCCTCCTAGGGTAGGTTGTGGTTTTTCATCCCTTGCGCAAGGAGCTTTCCACGGTAACATCTGTGTACGTACATCTTTGCCTTTGCGTAAGGAAGCGGTACACAACCAAGTCCTCTATATCTTGTTTAGTGGACGCATGCCGTATCGTAAGCAAAACAGCACCGTAAAGCAAAGTTAGTCTTATATTCTCTTAAGTCTTGATCTGTCAATGGGTTGTCCTAAAAGAAACCGTCACAAGCAATAAAGAAAACATATAGAATCCAAGTTAACTCTAATTTTTTCTGATTATCGATTAGGAGTTTGGCTGGGTAAAGAGCTAAATGTCAGTAATTATATTTTTCACTGGTAAAATACTATATTGCATTATTGAATTGCTATCACCTCTGCTAACTTATGTTCATTATATGGCAGGCTCATTTGGCACTTCCTTACAAGATAATGACGACTTAAGTGCATGGTTCAAATAGAACATGTATTGTTTTTAGGAGACGGAACTGAAGGAAGAGAGTTGAAGGATACGTAGGTGACATATTCCAAACTCCGATATCTATTGTCTTTCTTAGATTCTTTGACGAATCATTCGGCAAATATAATTCCGACAACACGTGGAAAATGAAGACTTTGACTGGATGAATAGCTATCCATTGATAGACATCTTTCTGGAGAAAGATATTCCTCGATGGATTTTTTTTTTCATTCGCTATGTGCGGATGTTGTCATGGATGTAAAGATTGCAACATTTGGAAATCATTCAACATAAAGTTTTCTCCCAAAATATATGTAAATAATGTTAACAATTAAGA
>NC_081350.1:835768-848389 GCF_029784015.1 Lycium ferocissimum
AAAAATCACCCCCAATGCCTTTCTGGATAAAATTTTTTAAAGGGTTTGTGAGAAGAGATTACTATTGCTTTCTAGATGGCTGCTCGGGGTATAATCAAATCACTATTGCCCCGGAAGATCAAGAGAAAACAATATTCACTTGTCCTTATGGGACTTTTGCTTTCAAGAGAATGCCCTTTGGGTTATGCATTGTACCCCGAACCTTCTAACGTTGCATGATGTTCATCTTCTCCGACATGGTTGAAGAGTCCATTGAGATCTTCATGGATGACTTTTCCGTAGTTGGGGATACCTTTGGTGAGTGCTTGGGGAATCTAGCCCAAGTATTAAAGAGATATGAAGAAACGAACTTGGTTCTCAATTGGGATAAATGTTACTTCATGGTAAGAGAAAGCATAGTCTTGGGGCACAAAATTTTGGAGAAGGGGCTTGAGGTTGATCAAGCCAAAATTGAAGTCATTTTTAAGCTTCCTCCTCCTATCTCCGTCAAAGGTGTCCGAAGTTTCCTTGGGCATGCCAAATTTTATCGAAGGCTCATCAAGGATTTCTCAAAGGTGGCCATTCTATATGCAAGCTATTGGAGAAGGAGTCAAAATTCGTGTTTGATGATTCTTGCTTAAAGGCCTTTAAAGTCACGTCGACACCTATCATTATTGCTCCAGATTGGTCTAAGCCTTTTGAACTCATGTGTGATGCTAGTGGGCTTGTGATAAAGTCCAAATCCACTCCTCAAAGAGAAAGTGTACACGGTCGTATGCAATATAATTTACCCAACTATGAGTCGGGGTCAAATCCACAGGGAACAATATAAAGGCGGTTGAGAAAGTAAAGGATTTATCACCGACTAAGCTAAGCGAAACACTTTTTCAATAATTGATTTTTGATTTAAAAACTAACAAAGATAAAACTAACCTAGAAATAAAGTAAAATGATCAATGGCCACAAGCATGGATACAAGGAACTGTCAAGTAACGATCCAATATATTTTATGATTTTACAACTAAGAGCGAGTTTATGTTAATAGACAATGATTTCTAAAATCTCATTGAAAATCTTCCAACCAAATCAATGAATTTTACTCTAAGCTTTTCTAAACCTTAGAGTGTGATATTAGGCACAATCAATTTAACCTCAAATAGCTATCGTACTCCTAGCTCAAGTTATTAGATGGGTTTAAAGCCCTAAATCCTTGTTAATTAATCTTTTCCAACCTCAATTTTCCTCTTCCGAGCTCAAATCGAAGTAAATGGACGAGTCCTAGGGTTAGCTAATCCCTTAAGAAACATTTAAGAACAAGATTAATTAAAGAAACAATGACCCACTTCTTTAGAGATAAACATCATTTAATACATAAGCATAACAAGAGTTTCATCCATAACTTTAACAATATATATTTTCATAAACAAGTTTCAAGTAATGGAATAGAGTACTACACACTTAAATAGTCAATACATAGCAAGGACTTCTCATCAAAAGTCTTCAAATCTTCATTCCCCAAGTGTAAGCGTAAGAACCCTAAGTTCACCAAGACTTGTATGAAGTGGCCAAATATGAGAATAATGTATCTCATGTCTTCTTTTGTAGTTCCCCCAATTTTTCTCACTAAAAATGACAAAAAAAGCCTCCATGTTTTTTAGATTTTTGAAAATTGCGGTTGGCACTTTTTGCACTTTTAGTCGTTTTGTCATTTTCTTCACTTTGACCTTTGACTTGTTTTTCACTTGATTTCTTCATGATCACTTCTTAATCATATAAACCTATAAAATTAAAGTAAACCCTAGTAAATGCACTATTTTCTCAATCAAAAAATTCAAAAGTCTAAGATTAAAGAAGAAATAAGTTGAAAAATATCAACTTATAAGTTTTCAATGGGAGTCGTGCTTGGCCAAAAGCGTGACAAGATCTTTCATCCGATTTACTGCACTTTTGCCCCTTTTTGAGCTTGGTTACCTCACTTTTGACCCGAGAGGACTGTTGACACACTTCTCGAGGTGTCTAGATTTGATTTGGGTGACTTTTATGGAATTTGGGCTTAAATCGAAAAAGAGTTGACTCAAAGTTGACTTTTGGATAAACAGACCTTTTTCAAAAATTCGTCGATTTTGAGAGGTCCAGATGGTCATTTAGAACTTGTGTGTATATCTGGTTTGGTTCCCAATGCACTCAGATGCATTTTGGGACTTGGGTTGGGAAGTTGGATTTGAGGTATCGAGTGTTGACTTGGTCAACGAGACCTCTTTTGGGAATTTCGAGGCCACAAGTGCGTTCATAGTGTGTTTTTATTTGAGTCTGTGTATGTGGTTTGTGAGCAGATGGCCTCAGGAGTTAGTCCGGGATTTCGGTTAGGACTTGAAAAATTTTGGCATTTCTAGTACCGGGCCGGGCATGCGTCCCGATGGGGTGGGATGGCCGCCCTATGTTGTTTCCTGACCGTCCCGACAGTTTGAGTGGACGTCGGGGTGGTCCCGATGCCTCCATATGGGTATCGGGCCTGTTATTTTCATTAAGTGTGTATTAAAAGCCCTTAGTCTATCATTTATTACCATTCTGAAATTTGAGCCCTTGGGAACTATTCTAGAGGATTCTTGGTGGTAAGTCCTTCTAATCCCCTTGCTAATTCATTATTCCTAATCATCTTAGAATTCCTCTTTCCTTGTTAGTTCCTTAGCAATGGAAGATAAAAAGTGGATTTAATGGATACCCTATCTAGGCTTTTTAATGATGAAATTGATTGGGTTTATACTAGATTATGATGTATCTAAGGTTGTTAATCATATATCTTTCATTATTAGTGATGGATTCTTGAATCTAAGAGTTAGGGTTTATACCCAAAATTAGGGGTTTTGCTTAGATTTTGAAATTGGATGAATCCTTGAGTTTTAGCAATTAGTTGATGGGTTTTGATCACCTAGTGTTTAATTGGATATTTGACCCTCGAATTTTCCGTTTTGACCTTGTGGGCCCTATTTCCCCAAATTCTAGAATTGGTTTTTGACCTAATTTGAATGATATCAATATAGGTATCGATCTTCATGATTTCTAATCTAGATTTCGAATATGCCTAGACTTTATTGATCTTGAGGCTCAGCGGAAGAGCAAGGCTAAGGGGTGATTGTTGGTGTATTGTTGTTCAGCCATCCAGGTAGGTTACAGCTTACCCTTGGTGAGACTTCGTGTAGCGAAGCCTATATTTAGATGATATTATCGGAGAAAGTATGTAAACTTCGGGTATGAAGTTGGGTTGGATATTGTCTTAGGTTGGGCCCTGTTGCGTGATTGGGGCTAGCCACCCCGTTGTGTTGTGACTTGATTTCCCTATTGTTATTGGCTTGATGTCGCGTGGTAATAGTAGATATTGGAGACTATTGATATATCTTGTTCATGATATTATGGTACCTCACTTGTTGATGTTGATACGAGGATAGTATTCCATATGACTTGTGTAGTCTTTCATGATATGGTTGGCGTACCTATGCTTGGTACTTGTGATATTGACCTAATTATTAATGTTGATTCATACATTGCATGCACTCACATCTCTCATGATATACTGTTGATACATTATTGATACTTGATGAAACACTGTGATGAGTTAGGCTCAGTTTGCATGAGAGTGATGTGAGAAGTCCTATATCCGATGGTTATCCCGGAATCGTGGATTGTGTGGAGTGATGTGAGAAGTCCGATATCTGATGGCTATCCTAGAATCGTGGATTGTGTGGAGTGATGTGAGAGTCCGATGTCCGATGGTTGTCCCGGAATCGTAGATTGAGTGAGTACATGGACTTCACGGGTCCCCCATGGGTTGTGCTATCGGGACTTCAATACTTCCCTCCGAAGTACATGTGTACACAACATTGCATTGTATTTGCATTCTTACATCATTGCATTACATTACATTATGGCTTATATTGTGATGATCTAGTATTTTACTTGTGGTGTTGGTTTCGGATTGGATATATTGAGACTTGGCACACTTGTAGATGCTTCCACCTAGGTGATGACATATACTTGGTTCTGATTATGTTTGACTTATACTTGTTGATTTATCTGCCTATCTTTCTTTATTGTCTGAATTATGTTAGCTATACTTAGTCGGCCTACGATACCTACCAGTACTGTGGTTTTGTACTGACCTGCACTTGCTGCATTCTTTTATGAATGCAAAGTTGCAGGTTGGATCTGCTTTCGTCTCTTGTGGCTGATAGTTGCTATCGGTACAGCTTAGAGTTTACAGGGTGAGCACAGATGTTCGCTACCTTGAAAACTCCTCTTATTTATGTCTTACTTTCCATTTCGAGACATATACAGATATTGATGTATTATTATATTTCCAGACTTGTATATTTTTAGCTAGATGCTCTTGTATGGCTCAGACCATACCCTGGGTGTATTTTCTTATTTCCGCACTTTTTCTATATTATTATCGTAAGACTTACGTGATTTATTCTCTTCCACTTAATTGATTTATTTATTTATGCCTTTATTATCGTTGGGGTGAGGGTTCGCTTATCGAGGTGAGAAAGGTAAGTGCCCGTACGGCTTAGCCAAATTGGGTTGTGACATTTACTATGCAAGCAAGACTCTCAATAGTGCCCAAATGAATGACACGGTCACCGAGCAAGAGTTTCTTCCCATTGTTTTTGTTTTTGAGAAATTTCGTGCATACTTGTTAGGAACCCATGTGGTTGTCCACACCAATCATGCGAGCTCTTCGTTACCTCATGACAAAGAAAGATGCAAAGCCGAGGTTAATACGTTGGGTCCTTGCAAGAATTTGACTTTGAAGTCAAGGATAGGAAGGGTTGTGAAAATCAAGTGGTAGACCATTGTAACGGTTCACATTTTCGCTGGAAGGGTTAGCACTCGGAAAAGCTACTTCGAAATCATTAGTGCTCTTTCGAACTTTGTTTTAAAAGAGTCGCCACCTAATATTTAGGAAATTAGGAAAATCAATTTTGAAGGGGTTATTCATACACCGTGAAAAATCTTTCTTAATACAAAGTTCTACAAGGGTTACGTGATCCCCAGGGGAAGGTGTTAGGCACCCTATTATTAAGGATCCGTACTATACGGTTGACCTTCGAATTCTAATGTGTGAGTATTTGCATGAACTATTTATTTGGTGTTTATTTCCCGTAAAAAAAGGTCTGTCATTTTGCATATCATTTTGAAAAGAGTTGAATGTATTTCCTTTACATATAGGGTATTTAGATTCGGATTTATAATATCCGGATACAATTAGTTCCTTTTATAAGGATAATAGCAGTTGTAAAGATACAAAAGTTCATTAAAAGTATGGGATAAATGAGCTTAGCTCATGCTTGACTCGTACATGGTCCGGGTTAATCCGTTTAATACGTTTTTAGAATGTCATTATCTAAAAATTTGTGTTTTCAAATGATTTACACGGGTTTAATTTATAAGAGGTTTGTTTATATAATCCAACTATCTTTCTTGGACTTGGAATTTTAGTTTAAAGCCCAATAATTTGTAAAAATAAAAAATAAAAAAAAGTAACGTTTTGACGTGGGCTTTGGCCCAAATTTATGCTTTTTCTGAAAAAATTAGTTAAGGGTTCTAGGTCTGTTGGGTTTTTAGCCCAAAATTTCATTTTTTCCTTTAGCTACTGGGCTCAACCCAAAAACGTGTTTTCCCCCTCTTTGAAAGAATTTGGTTAAGTGGGACTTAAAAAATGTGATTTTAGGTTGGGCCTTAGCCCTTAAAATTCCTTACTCTTTTGACTGAACCTAGTCCAGAGAAAATACTTGTGTTTTGGTGTATGAATACACTATATATAAATTTAAAATTGTTTTCTGACTGGTTTTTAGTCCAAAGAAAGGACTTGCTTCTGGCATATAAAAGCATAATACATTTACGCGGAATTTTGAAATTATTTTTTCTGCCTGGACTTGGAAGAAAGCATTTGGAAAACTGAGTTTACAAGAAGAAAACGTTCTTCTGGTTTAAAGAAAAAATGGCAAGCCTGGTTTTTCTTTGTTTAGGAAGATGATCACAATATTTTTAGTAAAATGAACCAATCCCTTTCATTCTTTTTACTGATTTACTTAGCCATTTTTATTATTTCAAAATTGTTTATATTAAACCGGACTTTGAAAATCACATGGGGTGTGGGTGGGGGGGGGGGGGGGGGGGCTAAAGTCGAACTAAACGGCATATGTACCATTTACCTAAGATGCCTAGTTCAAACCATAAATGATTCCAATAATAGTGTGAGTTTGTTTTACAACATACAAATACAACACTTTAATCAACAAAAGAAACTGGCATGATGAAATTAAAAGAGGAGGGATAGGCTAGGGGTGTACCAAACCCCTAGTTGACCATTTTTTACCCATGGTTGGGCCTTCATGTCATTCTCACCCATGACTGGGCCTTCAATAATATTGGCTTCCCTTTCTTTCATCGAACTCAATAATTTTTGAAGGAAAATTTCCTATCAGGCCTTTGGCCCAATAGGGTGGCTGTACTTCGACCCAAATGGCCATGTAGTGAAAGGATGAAAAAAAAAAAAAGGAACCAAGTTGGTCTATGTTTGCTGAACCTATCACTAGTATTGTTATACACATAACTCTCTCTCTCTCTCTCTCTATATATATATATAAAAATATATATAAAATTTGGTTACGAAGCGCACAATTAAGGACTTGATTGTATACTATTAGCTTCCCTGAATTGTAACTCATGCCATACAAGGAAAAAGGTTGTCACCACTCATATTCCCGACACCGCACAAGTTCCAAGGGGTTTCATGCACCCCAGGCATGACGGAACATCGGGGAATGGCTAAGACCTATCCCGCAAACCACCTCAACTCTCCAAACCAGTGTTGCATAGTATACAATTGGAGTCCCAGAATTGTGCACAAGCATCACCACCTGTGGAAGTAATTTATTTACAAACAATACTAACAGTAAACTCAAAGTCTTGACAAGGAGACTGAGGCAGATATTGTAATGCAATGATATATAAAAATAACATAACAGCTTCAAAATACTTAGTCAATAGGTGATACAAACAAACCATCCTCTTTTTCCTTTGCCTTTGGGGTTTAATGAAAACTGGCCCATTTTCCAATTAAACCTGAATTGGGCTAGGCCCAACTGCCTTCTAAAAGAAGATTCATTTGAAAGTTTAGAGCTTAGGTGAAGTTTCTATCTCCTTTATTCATGTATACACCCTATCTATAACTGACCTATTCCCTTATATACACATAGCATACTATGATATACACATGTGATGTGTATACCATATGTATATCCCTCTTCCTTTGCATTAGCCTATGCATATTCTGTGTATATTCATACTCTATGTGTTTAACTTTTAAACTCAAAATCATTTTATTCACCTAATTATTCCTTATTCCTCAGAACAGTGTCCAAATATAAAGCCAAAGCTAGTTCAAGTCTATCTTACTTCCTATACATGTCATATAAAAGGTTCACCAGCTTTACATATTAACAGTCCTCACAGCAACAAGTGTAAGAATTAATTAATACAACAACAAAGCACAGCAGAGAGATGCAGGTAAACAGAAGTCCTACAACTTATGATCAAAGAGGAGGGTTGGAACACCAAGAAATTTGAATTAAAACAACATTAAATGAACTGAAACTGCACAAATTCAGATTCCCAGAGAAACCCACAGAAATGAGCCTTTGTTTTAATCAATAGTAGTAAGAGCATATACACAACAAGATTTCATGTGAGTTGCCACTTAAATAAAAAGAGAAATGAGCAGCTATGTATGTCACCAAGCCTCACAGAAAAAGAATGACATAAGGTTTAAAACAACTCTTTGCAACTCAGGATTTTTTAAACTCCTAAAGGACACTTATTATTAACAGCCTTAAACTAGTCCATTTCCTTAAGAAAGAAAGCAAAAATCACCTTATTGAAGTAACTAGTTTCTTCTTCCTAATTTCCTAAGTTCCCTTAGACATTTAAACAAGTTAACTTTTTCCCACCCTTTTCTATTTCCAACCTTTGATAAAATGGTGAGATCAAGGAAGATCAAGGCACCCTCATGACAGGAATGCCCCCCATGGTCCATAGGCTGTGTCATGACACCCCTCATTTGGAGGGCAAGTACTATGAGTCAAGCTAAGCTTGACTCTTCCCTGCCTCCTCTTTGAGGTGTCTTTGAAAAGACCACCATATGCCAAGTGGTTCACAAACTGTTTTAAGAGTACTCACAACATCCTCAAACAACAACATTAAACCAATTTCAGCTTATCACTTATTCATATTTGACACAGACTCAGGGTTTAGTTATCTCATCCCATAGTTCTAAACATGATAGGACTTTAAACACACCAACAGTATAGAGACAAACCTTATTAAACAGACATAACTTTACCGTTTCAATCCAAATTACACTAAAATGCACATTAAGGTCTAAATGCAATAGTTCAAGTTCAAGAGTAAGGATTCCCACCAATCTTATATAAACTAAATGTCCTCTTCCCAGATTCCAACTATGTCTAGTACACAACACAGACAGGTCAAACATAAATGTATCATACAGGTTTTATTGAACACATTCATTCTTAAACAACATGAAGCAAGCAAGTTTGAACTTTAAAAAATGGATCTAGGTCCTGATAATAACTTACTCCCAGGACTTAATCAATGTAGCAGTTTTTAATCCCTTTAATTATGGCAAAAAATGTGGCAGACCCTCACACTTTGTTTTAACTTGATTTTAATAGCATAAAATCTCAAGGATCCTTAAGGGCATGATAAAATCCTCCTAACCAATTCTAAGATCTTTGTGAATCTCACAGTCATAGGAATAAGGTTTAGGAGAAACGGAAACATCAGGGTCCTGAAAGAGAAACAGGATAGGGTGAGGTCATCACCTCCCCATCCCTTTCTTGAGTCTTGCTTTCAGTAAAAAGGGATCAAAGGCCCCACTGGTCACTACCTCCAGTTTATACCTAAGCTCACCTTTTATTCTCCTATGGTAACCTCAACTCCCTACCTTATCCTCAAGCCTAGTGGCAGCCACCATGACCTTGTGTTCAAGACTAGTTTGACACTGTCCATAAACAAAATTGCATCTAAACACCTAGTTGATGAAAAAGTTTCAATCAACTCAGTCTAGGGTCTGAACTATGCAAACTATCTTGAATTCCTTTTAGACATTACCACTTTGAAAAGATTTGAACATCTTAATCATTTAAAAGCGTAAGTTCGGACTTTAGATGTTCATTTGCTTTTAATGGAGATGACTAGCTAAACCATTTAGCTAAGATTGTGGGACCAAATGTGTTAGTTATGTCAATGGGTTTCATATTCAGGCATTACTTTATATGTCAAAGATGTTTTCTATTAACTGTTCCAGCTTTAATGTCTTTTAATGGTTGCAGACATTATTTGTGCCTAGTCACCAATATTTTGTTTGGAAAAGAAAGTATTGGTTAGAAAAAGAGTTAATAGCAATAATTCGGGGTTTTACACTCATCCAATATCTTGAGCTAGGAATAGGAAAGCTATTTGATACTAAATGGGTATTTTCATGTGTAACATTCTAAGGCTTGAAAAAGCTTAGTTATGAAATTTGATAATTTGGTTGGAAGACTTTTAGCAAGAACGTTGCAACCCTTGGTCTATTACATCTACGCATACAAATGAAGTTGAGTTGATACCCAACCGCATTACTTGCCATTGGAACCACAACCTTAGTCCCTTACCAATAGTGTACATTTTACAACAACTCTCGATTATTAACGAACAAACTTCAAACCAATTACTATTATACTCCCCTCTCTCTTAAAATATAGACTAACAGTCGAGAATTATACTTAACAAGTATATTTCTTCGTTGTATCCTTTGTGGGATATGACCCCAACCTTGTTAGGTTCTATATTTGACAACGACCGCTTACTCCTAATATTAAAGGTGTAATTTGGGCGTTTCAAATTTTTGAGCCGTTATCGGGGAACACGGTCCAGAAATTTACCAATTAGTGTAAAAATCTGCTTTTAGTCTTTAATTCTCTTCTTATTTTGTTTGTTGTTGTTGTTGTGTTGACTCGGGTACAATGGGGGATAATACTGATGATGATGAAATGATTGTGGAGCAAGGTGATGCTGCCGCTATTCGCCCACTTCCAGTTCAAGGAAATGGAGGTTTCCTTGTTAAGAATACTATGTTGCACCTACTCAACATCAAGGGCTTATTTGGGTGTCCACGGATGACCCGAATAGGCACTTAAAGAATTTTCTCGAGGTTTGCACAATTAATGTGCGTTCAAATATCTCCGTTGAGACGGTTAGGTTGAGGCTCTTCCCGTTCTCTCTCACGGGTGAGGCCACCGCATGATTGGATGGTCTTCCAGCCGGTTCTATTACTGCTTGGGCGGAGTTGCCTCAAGCATTCCTTAAGAAATTCTTCCCTCCTTCCCGGATGTTACAACTCCGTGACGAAATCAACAACTTCCGTCAACTTCCAACCGAAGCTCTACACGAGGCTTGGACTCGTTCCAAAAAGAAAGTAAAGAGTTTTCCAAAGCATGGGATCCCGATAGAGTTCTTCTCCAAACATTCTACCGATCACTTGATACGGTCAACAGGTCGGTGGCAAATAATATTGCGGGTGGGTCTGTGATGGAAAACTCTTATACGGCGATGAGTGCTCTCCTAGATAAATTGACTGAGACCAATGAAGCTCGGCACACTAGGGAGACGGAAGTGGTTGGAGGAGGTCCTTCCAAAATTGTCTTATCTAGGGAGACAATAAAGAAGGAAGAAGAGAGAGATGAGACCTGTTACACCTCGAAAAATTTTTCATTGATGCACGGTGAATAGGCTAATGAAGAGTACGAAGTATACGATGTTTTAATAAGTACGAAATAGCATTTGATGATTCTAAATAAGATTTGAAAGACATTCGATGTTAGACGAGAGAGTTGCCAACAGGAGGCCATGTATGCGGTAAGTATCGGAAGGGATCTATGAGTAGTAAGTTGATGAAAACTTAATGATGTATTGGGGAAGAGTTATAGCACCCCTCAGATTGTTAATAAAGTGATAAACAAGTGTTAATAAGGTTCCATAAGGATTGGAGATCAAACGAGACGACGGGATCGAACTTGGTGAGGCAGTGAGTTTCACGACCAGCATTGTGTTCCACGGACCGTGGATGGGTCCGTGGAAAGCTGCCAAAGGATATGACCGGCTGGTCATGAACCACGACCCGCCTTCACGGAAAACACTAGGTTCCACGGACCGTGGAACAGTCCGTGGAACACCCGATGGGCTGAAATGTTTCAAGTTTATATATATGATTCCAACTTCATTATTTCATTTCCAACACTTCTCCACTTCTCTCTAAAGGCTCTAGGGCATCATATGTATTTCATGAACAAGAATCCAAAGGAAATCAAAGGTGCTTATCATCAAGCCAAGTGAATCAAAGTAAGAACACCCATTAAAGTTCATCAACAGCAAAGAATTCAAGTGAAGGAAAATCTAGGGTTTTTCTCAAGTGAGGTATATGCGACCAAGGTTCAATCCTAAGCCATCTAAGGTAAGTTTTAGGATGTTTCCATGTTGTTTAAAGTATTTGGAAGTTGAAACACTTGGATTACAAAAGGATATAAGAAATGGGTCATGAATGTGTGAATATTATCACTTTTGAATAAATGTTTGGAATGAGTTATGATTCTTGATGCTTTATGAATATGATTATGTTATAAATGGTATTGAGATTATGGAATCGACATTGTATGTGAATGAACGTATGGTCGAGGTATGACTATGAACATGGATGAATTGAAGTGCATTGTGAAGTAAGAGTAATGTAGTTGCATAAAGGCAATTGTGATGATATTGTGAATGTTATTATTGATGTTTGGGAATTGATATATGATATGAGGGAAGCAGTATAAATAAAGGAGATCTTTGTCCGATTTTCTCTAGAATTAGTTATGAATGCTAAAGCTATCCATTATCTAATGAGTATGCACTTGATAAGGTAGAAACGTGAGCCTCAAGAGGAACGTACAAGTGGTAGAATAGTTGCACGAAAGGTATGTAAGGCTAACCCTTCTTTCATAAGGCATGGTTCTTTGGCCAAATGTTTATCCTTCTATGAGTTCATGATACTCTCCAATGATCCTATCTCTAGAAGTCATTAAGCTTATGATGTTCAAATGATGCGATTGTACTAAGTTCCTTATACGACGAGTAATACTCTAAGAATAGAATGTAATGAATGCCGATAGTAAAAAGGATAAAGATAGATACGAGCTTATATGTATGTGTGCCCATGAGAGTAATATTGTGAACCCCCCGAGCTTATATGGCGGGTAGAATATAATGAATATGTATATATATGTGTATATCTATATATATAACGATGCGCGCGCACCACTGCAGTTGGGTACAAACAACCCTGAGCCTTGGTAGGGCCAGACACTGAGCCTTGGTAGGGCCAGGTACGTGAAACACCGAACCTTCGTGGTCGGGTATGCGATATAAATGCTACATGTATGACATCTATATGAGTACGAATAAGCTATATGTATGACATCTATATGAGTACGAATAAGCTATATGTATGACACCTATATGAGTACGAATAAGCTAAGAATA
>NC_081350.1:848489-874089 GCF_029784015.1 Lycium ferocissimum
AAAGAGATAAGAAATCATTTGATGGTAAGGAGGACCCGTAGATCCGCACCTACTCCCTTGTCGGGCATGTAGTGTTTGAAGAGTTTGCATGAATTCAATAATGTGTTTGAAAGGGGCCAAAGAAACGGCATCGGGGTAGTGAGGGTCCATGGAAGAAAAGGTCCATCTTTTTGAATTGCCATATTGGGCACATAACAAAATGAGGCACAATCTTGATGCGATGCACATAGAGAAAAATGTTTGTGATAGAATGAAAAGCAATGGAACTTACCTCACAAGGTTGAAAATCCTCTCCAAGTGTTTGTTGGGAAGTGTGTTACTGTGTTATGAATGAGAAAATAAAACTAAGGCATTAATGTTATAACCCGTATTTTTACACCTTTGGACACCTTGGAATTTTGTGAGACAGGTTAAGGACAATGTAATGAATTGATATTGTTTGGTTCATAAGTTGGTTATGAAAAATTTACATGTGGAAATATTAGAAAAGGCTAAGGGCAAAATTGGAATTTCTAAATTAATTGTTCCTGAAAATTTTGTGTCTTTGAACAAAAAAAAAAAAAAGAAAAGAAAGAAAGAAAGGGGGGGGGGGGGGGGGGGGCATGTGCCATGCACATGACCACTTAATATATAGAGCACATGGAAGAATTTATTCTTCATATGCTCATTTAGAAAATTCAAGAAAGTTAGAGAAAGAGAAAACAAGAAAGAAGAGAGAAAAAGGGATGGCCTATTCGGCCATGGAAGGAGAAAAAGGAACCCATGGAATCTTGATTCTAAAATTATTTTCTTGTGGTATTCCCACTAATTCAAAGCTCTCACAACGTGGTGTAGTCATTTCGGAAGATAGAAGGCTTGTTTTGCCAATTTGACACCTTGATTAAGTGAAGAACTTTGGAAGAAAAGGTAAGATTTAATTCCCGTACTTGTGTTGTAAAGCTTTTGTTTATGTTGTAGTATATAGAAATGAGTAGAATATATAGAAATATGAAAGTTTGCAAAGTAGAAGTGCATGTGTGCATGTGGCCGAATTCATGCAAAGTTGTATAGTTAGGATGAGTTGAATTTTATGTTGTATTATAGTTGTGGTCATTGTGGAATTTGCATTGGAAGTGAAAGTTGAACTTAAAATGGGATGGAGTTGGAAAATTCATGTTAGCCGTGGTGTGTATATATACATATAGTGATGAACTAATGATGAATTTATTTTGTTTAACACGTTAGTTGCGTTGTTGCGATCTTTACAATGTAAATGAAGGATATATGGGTTAAGTTGGCATGGAAATGGAATGTAGAGAATTATGTCATATTAATGTGATTTTATGGTATTAAGATAATGAAGTTGTTAAAGTGTGGATTATGGTTGTTAGTGATGAAGTAGTAAGTAGAAAATGTGTTGGGATGGTTTTGTTGCATATATGGGAATTTTGGATGGAATATGAAAATGTTGAACATTGGATAAAAGGCTTGAAGTACTCTTGGTTTATGTTTGAATGACCTTGAATTAGTATGTGAACATGAAAATATGGATATTGATTTATAAGTGTAAAGTTAGATTTGGAATTGTTGCATTATTTGGAAAATAAGACTATTTGCGCTAGAATGCGTTTCTAGTCGATTGTTGATGTTGTTTATATTGTTGTTGGTATGGTTGTTGTTGTTTTGCCGAGTTTGAATCTCGGGGATGTTGTATGTATAGGGGAGATGCTGCCCAAATTTTTGTAGACAAGTATTGATTAAGATTGGAACTTTAAGCCTTATGAATAGCAAATTGGTAAATGTGACCATTTGTAGGTTTTGGACGAAACGGGATTTGAATTTTGGCAAGCGTAAAGGGCAAGAAAGGTATGTAAAGCTCCACCCTTCCTTCTCTTGGCATGTCCTAGATGTAATAGGTTTGAATTCGGATCTCGGGGACGACTCTACTCTTTGGAATCTACGTCCAAGTTTACCCCTTTTTCCATTCAGTAGAATTGAATTAAATATTTTGCAAATAGTCGGAAAGATTGTTTAGACATCGTATTTTGCGCAATTTAAGTCCGACGATTTTAAAACTCTTATAAGTGATATTATGAAATCTAAAATACGTATTATGTGTACGTCACCTCATCGACCCGAGGTGAGTCCACTATTCCCGAGTTTTTCCGTATTACTTCTTGACTTGTTTTTGAGTAAAATGCAAAGGAAACTCTTGACTACTTTTCAAACTACTATATGATAGTTGTTTTAATTACCTTAAAGAGTCCCTCAATATAAAATACGGGAACGATCTCGTAAGGATTATTTTTGACATGATCCATCATGACGTTCGATAATCATACGTTTTGATCATCGTTCGCTTTTCTTCGAAAGATGTGCCCTCTCAGTTATGCTATCGAGTTTCTATATATGTTTTATATTTTGATATGCACAAATTACCCCAGAAGTTTTATTTTGATAAGAATCCTCCGCGGCCTTTAAAAGGTATGTGCTATGCTTCGTCTGGACCCTTATTCATGATCTGTCGTAATTATTCTGTCGGGTCGCTGTAAATGATTTATGTCTTATATTGCATTTAGTTTCTCACTACTCCACTCGTGGATGCCTCAATGCTTCCTTCACTGAGCCCGGGCCAGGATATGTTATCACGCGTATTCCACTGCATTGTTCGCCGTGCCTCGGTGTGAGGGGCGGTATACATGTACATGGGTTGTGAGTATGTGTGCCATGTACACTTTTTGATATGATATGATATGATATGGCCATCCGATATGCTATGATATGTGCACATTCCGATATGTTCCGATATGTTGTGGCGCGGCGTCGTGGGGCGACCACTGCTTGCCGAGTCCCATGACGGGGGCCGGCTATGGCATATTTTCACCGTTATGCGTTTGCCTATGTTTTATGAGTAAGCATTTCTGATACTCCGGCTATTGCATTTATGTTCTGTATCCTCTGTTCAGTTATGATTCTGTTGTTGGTCTTTATGCTTTACATACTCGCACATATTCCGCATCGACCCCCTCGTTCTTCGGGGTCGCGTTTCATGCGCGGTGCACACCCGCATGAGTACGGATAATGCGTAGGAGATGTTCAACGGCGTTGGCAAGCTCCATTTGCTCCTGGAGTGCTGCCGTGTCAGATTATGCATGCTATGTGTTCTGACTATTCGTTAGAGACTTTGCAGACAGAGTCGTGGGTTCAGCACATCAGTTTTGTATCCGGCTTCATCAGCCGATATGTCGTTCTGTATTATGTACTAAATTCCATGTATTTTAGATTCTGTTGATTTAACAATTACAAAAAAAAATATGTCCCGAAAACCACTTCCGAAATTGTCATTTGTATTTGATTAAGAGTCCTCGGTTATGTCCGTAATAAGAGTCCGCGGGTTCGCTCGCTCCGAAACGCGGGTCGGGTGCCCATCACACCCTAGTAAAATCGTGTGTGACAATTAAAAACCCGACATCTGCTTCCCGTCGATCGCTCGTAGCGGTCACACGCGGCAGCCGGTCCCACTATAGTCGCTGCCGCCGCTATACAAGTCGCCACGCCGTTATAGCGGCATCACTGTAGCGGGCAAAGGCCCGACACAGCGGCCCCAAAAGAAATTGGCTGGCCGCCGATAAAGCCAAACACCGCGATGTACCGTACCGTGCGGGCCGCAGGCCCCTCCGCGCCGTGCATTTTTATGTAGCTCGATTTTCCCGTCCCTTTTCTCCTATCACCCCACATTTCATCCAAGGACACAAAACATCAACACATATAAAAAGACGCCTACGAATCCACCCGCGGCCTCTAATTCCCTAATGGAGTCCTAATCCTCCTAACGACCGGAAGGGTCGTTACATATTCTATTTACCTAAGGATTCTAAGATCTATCTTGATTAAAATCAATATTATTGGTGGTGTTGGATGAAGAGGGACATAGTGGAGTTTTTTTCCTAGTGTTTGAATAGTCAACAAGTGAAGTATGAGCACCGAAGCCTAGTGGTATGATTCAAGCAGGATACTCATACCCGATGAAAGTTGGAGAGGATCACTATGGACTTGTGTGGTAGATTACCACAAACCAAGTAAGTTTGATGCTATTTGTGCTATTGTAGATCGGTTGACCAAGTTGGTTCATTTCATTTCGGTTAAAACTACCAACAATTCGCAGAAGTTAGAATCTACATTCGGTAGATAGTTCGCTTGCATAGGGTGACCCTTTCTATCATTTCGGATTGGGAACACAGTTTACTTCTCACTTTTGGAGGTCGATGCAAAAGGAATTGGGTACTCAGGTAGAGTTTAGCATGTACCCTTTCACTTCAATGCAACGACCGCCTTGGTCGTTTTGAGAACCGATGCTCTATTTTACTTGTTGTCTATTCTAGTAGCTCTGTGATAATTACTTTGAATTGCTTGAAAAATTTGAAGTCAAACGAATATCATTTGGCTCACTTTGGGAGAAGGTTTCATTTTGGAAATCCCGTATTTAATTATTTGGATTAATTGTTCGTTTTGGGAAATGTGCTTTGATTAGCGATGTAAGATTTTGTTAGATTATTAATGTTGAAAGTGTATGGGTGTGAAAGGGGGTCCCACCTTAGTGATTTTGATGAACACTTGGGTGGGTACCGGTGTATTTGTTTGGGTAATTAACGCATAGTGCATTCTTGTGATGGGGTAAGCTTGTTGTCCCACGGGCATTGGTCGTGTTCATAAATCCACTAGGTTGATATGGTTGTTTTTTATTTGGGCTATGATAGTTATGTTTGACTAATACGTGTACATATTGATTCCTTTTACATTCATCACTCCATATTTCGTATAAGTCATGAAAGTGGAATCATTCTTCATATTGAATTGATCTTATGTAATTTTGTGGTGTATACTCATTTATCTCTTACTTCATGACTCCGTTGGCATATGTTACCATGCTTGTTGTACTTATCCATGCATACAGATATGTTCATTGTAGTGAGCCATTAAATGAGATACGAGATGATCTTACCAGACCGAGAGAGAGGTAAAAGATTGATGTGATTAAGCCAAAGTGAAATTGTTCGGGGTGTTATGATAAGAGTCGAGTTAATATGATACGTTATGATACGGTTCTCACTTGATGCACCGAGGGTAAATACCGGATGGAGTTGAGAGGTATATGGACCTCGCGAGTTCCCCATGGGTCATGACTATAAGGCATGGCTTATAGCATGTGTGTACTGGGTATGAGATTGGCCAGTGCATTGCATTCATTCATTTGAGTTGCATTCTTACATGATTACTCGTGAGACTTGGTTAAGTATGACAAAAGGGTTAAAAAATTGATAAATGCCGGCTTTATTGTTCCTTTTAAGTGTGTTTTCAATATTTATATACTTTATGTATGATTCCTTCATTATCGACCTATGATACCTATGGAGTACTAGTGGTTTGTACTCATAATACACATGCGGCACTTTTTGGGTGCAGATACAAACACGTGCACCAGTTTCAGACCTCGTGGTTGATCCCAAGGTTATCCTACTCCAGATTCTAGGGTGAGCTATAGTTGGACCCGCAGCCATGGATCTTTCTATTTATGTTATACTATCCATCTTCTATTTAAAAATTCTATTAGAAGCTCTTGTACGAGTTAGACCAGGTTTTTGGGAATGTATTTGACTAAGTTACTTTTTGCACTTATATATTTACATTAAGTCGTTGGATTATGTTACAAGTGTAATCAATTCTTTTACTTTACTTTATAAATGATTTGTTATTTCGGGAATGGTTCGCCTATCGGTGGGATAGTATAGGTTCCATTATGACCTGCGAATTTGGGTCGTGGCACTCACATAGATGGTCAGTTTGAGCGGACTATTTAGGTTTTGGAGGATATGTTGTAGGTTTGTGTTATTGATTTTTGTGGTCATTAAGACCAGTTATTGCTTTTAGCGGAGTTTGCTTAATACAACAGTCATCATTCGATCATTGATGGCAGCATTTGAGGCTTTGTATGGTAAGAGATGTCATTCTCCGATTGGTTGGTTTGATGCATTTGAGGTGAGGTTTCAGGTACATATTTGTTGAGATATTCCTTAGATAATGTTAATTAAGTTGATTCAGGATAGGCTTCTCAGGGCTCAGAGTATCCAAAAGAGTTATGCAGATCGGAAGGTTCGTGATTTGAAGTTCATGGTCGGAGGGAGGGTTTTATTGAAGTTTTCACCCATGAAGGAATTGATGAGGTTTGGAAAGAAGGCTAAGTTAAGCTCGAGGTTTTTTGGGCTCTTTGAGATTGTCCAGGGTATGAGTTAGCCTTACCTCATGGTTTTTCGGGTGTTCACCTGCATTTCGTGTTTCGATGCTGAAGAAGTACCATATGGATGGTTCTCATGTGATACAGTGGGATTTGGTGTTGCTTGATCAAAATTTGATTTATGAGGAGAAGTCAGTAGCCATCGGCAAACTAGGAAGTTGAGATCAAAAGAGATAGCTTCGGTGAAGATTCAATTGAGGCATCATCTAGTCGAGGAGGATACTAGGGAGAACGAGCAGACATGTGGAGTAGATTTTAAATTATACAATATGATCAGAAGAATGTAAGCCTGGTAGATCCAGATCACGATTGCAAACCAGGGTGGGACGTGATTTATACTCAACCTAAATTACATACCAAGTGAAACTTGAGCTTATCTATTATGTTATTATATTTGCCAAATTAACTTAAAGCGACAATATAATGTACGCAATAGCATAAATGAAATATCCAAATCTATTTGTGGAACTAATTTAGGAAACGTGAAGGCCCCAAGAAAAAGTATTGAAGTTGTAAATTGTAACTGAAATGTACCACGAGGATAAATCATGAGCCACTAAAGAAAATTGAAATTTCGAATTCATAATGTTTTTGGGGCTACCCATTATAAAAAATAAAAATAAAAAGGATTAGCTAGCTTCGACCTTTGTCTCTAATCCGTCGCTAAATTTCTCATAACTAATATATTTTTTTTGATAAATTTTACTAATTCGTGGCTAAACAGGATTAATGGAAGAAATACTTAGGCCCCGTTTGGTCATGAAATTTCAATATTTTTCTAAAAATTATTTCACTTTATTTGGAAATCAGCATATTTGGAATTTGAAAAACATCTAAAACCTTGTTTTTTTTTTCACGTTTAATACATTCAAACTACCAACTATTCTTTGCAAAAATTATAACCAAATACAACTTCATCTTCAACTCCAACGCAAAAATTCCAAATAAAGTAAAAAATACTTGGTTTTTATAGCCAAACGCCTACATAAAATGAGATATTTATTCAACTAGTTTTTTCTTTATTTAGTTGAATGATTATCCAAGACTAGATGTATCTAATTATAATGACCAAATTTTTGGCTCGTACTGTCAAGAGAATAACTTACCGGGATCTTATTAAAAGGAAACATACTTCAAAGATTTAAAACATACATTGTAATCCAACAGAAAAGGACTAAAATGCCCTATAATGAATAATTTCAAATCCATCTTTCATATTTAATTTTATGTAGAAATGAAGCTAACATTTGCAGTGACATGTATTGTTATTTATACATTGTCCTCCTTTCTCACAATCATTAATGCATAATAACCAACATTTTCCATCAAACTCTGGATTATCATCTCTACCATGTACACATGGACTAAGCTTGTGATCTGCAACACACCGAGATCATCTTTCGTGTTATTGTAACTGCAAAATCAGAGCAATGCGCATAAGTTATGTGTGTGTGTGTGTGTGGCCGCACATGTGTGTATGAATTTTTGTTAAATCAATGTTTAGATGTTTTAAATCTAACTATTTAAAGATGTGCATGATCTTATGCTTGAATGATATAAATAATTTTTCAACATTTTTTAACAAAGACCTATTAGTTCTAACAGATAAAAAATTGCATTTTAGTTTCACTTGAATGAGATACAAAAAAAGCATATTATAATATTAATCTATCCTCTTGAACATTTAAGTGAAGGTATGCACAAGTACATTTCCTAATAAACAAAACCAAACATGTCTTTCAATAAAGGAATGAAAAGTATCAAATATAACATAGAGAAATTAATGCATGTTTGAAATACCTATGAAAAGTATAAGGAGTGTGCAAACAAGAACTGAAACACTCTTGATAGCCATGCTTACAGTATAAATTTTTGGGAATGTGTATATTTTTTCGACAAGTGAGAAGAACATGCTTATATTTATAATGTGGGAAATGAATAGGAGTCTTTGATTTTGATATTACACATATCTATACTTAAATTGTTACCATCCATATCTAGACTAGAAATGAATGTTACTTATTACCTTACCATCATCGAGAAAATGGTAAGGAACAAGAGTATTATTAAAAGAAATTCAAAGAATTTTTATTATCTCATAATGACTTTTCCATATTGGTCCTAACATTTAGAGATTGTAATGATATGACATTTAAGAGTCTACTCAGTTAATAGATGATACCATATTATGATCATCATTTATATACGCATTAACATTTTGAATTTAGAAAACAATACCCCATTCACATTCTAAATGGTACAATAAAACTCCTTGATCTTAAATCAATGGCTACAAATAAATTGAATTATGCCTGTATTTTTAAAATGTCAAAAACAGCCTTGAATTAATATTAATTATAGCATGCACTCTTTTAAATAATTTAAAAAATAAACAATAGCATTGTAAAAAATTAAATTCTATCGCTCTTTTATTTAATTATTTTTCTTTTGATATTTAAAGTCTCATTTTGTTGAATGAACTTTTTATTAAAGCTTCAAATTATCTTGATTCATTTTATATAGTTTCATTATTATTGGAAACTTTATTTCATCAGACAAAAAAGAAGAAGAAATTTATTACAACTATTCAGATTTGTAAAAAGTACTATTCAATTTTCATATCATTCTTACATATCATAAGCCTAGCAGTTTTTAAAAAAAGAAACACAACAAAAGTAACTTTCAATTTATGATAGATTTTATATGCTTTTACAACCAAGAATCTGAAATTATCAAAAATAAAATATTCATCAATATTGTATATAAATGAGTAAATTTTAGTTAATGGTCCTAAAATTTTGATTTAGAAAATAATAACTCGTTCATCTCTTATACTAAGAAATAAAAATTTGTTTCAATTAACATTTTCAAAAACTTTAAATATCGTATGAGTTATTAATTATGTTTAGGAAAAAGACATAGATTGCACTTTGAACTATACCCAAAAAGTCGACTTCACCCTCGAATTAGTCGGATGACTATTACTCCCCGATGAAATAAAAAATGAAATTTAATGCCTCTCGGGAGCTAATGCACAAAATATAAAAGTTATTAAAAAGAGGCCCATTTTGGTTAAAATTTATTTTTTTTTTAATTTACAAAATTCAGATTTTTGTAATCACACCTCCATCCCTTCCTTTCTTCGTATCGTTTTCCCATCTCATGAGCTCATCCCACTTTTGCACTACGGACCAAAAACAAGGTCCGTACTTTTCTATCGTAATTTAGCTCTTCGTGAAGATGGTTCTGTTACTGATTTATGGTGGGATCACGATCCGTAGAACTACTTTATGGTTCATGATTTTTTACCGTACGTTCGCTTTTCCTGATCAATGTTGTGTTAAGGCTTTACAGTACACTTAGGGTCAGTGTAATATTTTACGGACCGTGATTCCTCTCTTGATATTTGGTCTTCGAAACTTCACTCTTGGGCTCCTTTTATACAATTTTCCTATTTTTTCCACCCAATGTCCAAAATACTTATAACACAACAAATAAAATAAGAAACGACATAAAGTTACTTACAAACAAGTAAAACTTACCTAAAAAAGACATCAAATATAATGTAATACCACAACATATCACAATTGTATGCTAAGTTTCAAAATGGGAGTTCGGGTTTGGTGGCAATTTTTGGGACATGTGGGGTCTAATGACGATATCATGGTAGATCGTGAAGATTAAGAAATGAGGCGGTTCGGGGTTAGAAGCCTTCTATCATTTACCGAGATTCAAAATTTCATTTGTTTGGCGGATTTATTATCGCAATTTTGTGAGATTCTTGTCTATTGCATATCCATTAACTAAGTTGACTCAGAAGGAAATGCCCTTCCAGTTGTCTGATGAGTGAGAGACGAGCTTTTAAAAGGTCAGGACTTTGTTGACTACCGCCCCTATTTTGACTTTAGGCGTGGAGGGAGAGGGCTTTACCGTGTATTGTGATACTTCTCAGATTTGTCTTGGTTGTGTATTGATACAGAAAGGTAAGGTGAAAGATTATGCTTCAAGGCAGTTGAGTTCATAAGAAGAAATTACCCACCCATGATTTGGAGTTGGCGCGTGGTGTCTTCGCTTTGAAGATTTGGAGGCATTATCTCTATTTGGTCCATTGTGAGGTGTTCACGGACCATTGTGACCCACCTTCAATTACATATTCAATTAGAGGGAATATCAATTTAAGGCAACAAAGATGGCTGGAGTTGCTCAAGGATTAAGACATACGAACCCGGCAACGCCAATGTAGTTATGGATGCCTTCGTCGGAAAGTGGTAAGTATCGGTAGTTAGCCTTGTTACAAGCGGGAGAGCATCACTTAGCTATTGATGTTCGCTCATTGACCAATCTTTTCGTTAGGCTTGATATTTTAGAGTCTAGTAGAGTTTTAGCTTATGTGGAGGTGAGGTGGTCCTTATTTGCTGCATTCGGGTTCAACAAATTTTCGACGATGGGAAATTATGCAAGATTCAAGATAAAGTGTTACGCGGAGAGGCCAAGGAGTGCGCTTCTAGACGGTGAGGGTAATTTGAGAATCAAGGGTCGTATTTGGGTACCTCGAATGTGTGATTTGACTAGATTGATAATAGAGGAGGCTCACGGGCCAGAGATATTCTATTTACCCAAGGGCTACTAAGATGTATCGTGATTTAAAGCAATATTTGGTGGTGTTGGATGAAGAGAGACTATAGTAAGAAGTTTGTTTCCCGGGGTTGTTTGAATAGTCAACAAGTGAAATATGAGCAGGAAGCCTAGTGGTATGACTCGGAAGGGGATGCCCTTATCCGACGAAAAGGGGGAGAGGATCACCATGGACTTTGTGGTAGGATTACCACAAACCTTGGGTAAGTTTGATGCTATTTGTGTTATTGTAGATCCGTTGACCAAGGTCGGCTCATTTCATTTCGGTTCGGTACCAAAAATTCGAAGAAGTTAGAATCTACATTGAAATTAAATAATTTCCTTGCATCGGTGGCAGTAATGGTGTAATTAAGTTCTTAATCTCACTTAGTAAACCCACTTATGGTTAATTAATCCTTATTTTTCCAATAATGTTCTTATACCAAGCAAAATCCATACAGCATTTTGTGCATGAAAACGAAATCGGGGCGAAAAACCCTTACGGGAACGCCCAAAACAACTTTGTCTTTAACTTACTTAGCACTTGACACAAATGTCCCGATGTAAAGATACGGGACATAACAATGAGATCAAATAAGGTTTCGAGGAGTTAAGGCGATGGTAGAGCGAAAAGCCATCGGATAAATCTAAAGTAAGTAAGCGGGGAAGGATAAAGTGACAATATGGGGTAAAGGATGAATGCGAAGGTCCCAAAAATAGATCTTGATAAATAGGATTGAAGTATAATAACGATGAGTATGGATATAATCTGAGAAGTAATATTAAGGGATTTCTGACTCTTAGGGTACATCCGAAAGGGATAAATATGAAGCCATATTGATACGTTCGCACAAACGGAAAAGTACTTCCCTTTATGACCCCTAAAAGCGATTCGAAATAGAAGAAAGGAATTCATGCTTACAATGAAATATTATATGAATTCCAAGGTTGATGTTGGCAAGATATTGATGAGAGCGGAAACCTTTATGAGCAAAAAGTCAAGAAAGGCCCTAAGAGCGAAAGTAAGAAAGTAGACTAATGAATTGGTTAAAGGAAGTTGTGTAACCGTAAAACAAGAGAAGTTAACAAAATTGTCATGTGGCCAAAAGATAAACATAAATAACATACTGAATAAAGAATCTTCGACAGAGACAGAAACTATCATAAAGAAATAGGATGAATGTACGAGGGATATAGGAACAAGTTATGTGGTATCGAAAGGGAAGATAAAAAAAAGACAAAGATCGACGAATATTTGGAATAATTATCGGCGCTGAGACTATGGTACAACCGTACAGTAAAGAGGACTACAAAGACGATGTAAGGTTGGGCGACTAAAGTAGAATGATGGAAAATAGATGTGATAGTGCATCGACTTACGATGGTATTAAAAGGATAAACCGAATTTGATTTGGTTACGAATGAATCGGTACAAAAAGAGGCCAGACAAAGTCTTCGTGCGAAAAGGTAAATAAAGGAAATGAGTATGCGAGACTTTGAATATACGTACGTGCAGTAAACTACGAACCAAAAATAGAGGGATGCCCGACTATAGGAGATTTATCGAGTAGAAGAATCGACGAAGGTCGGGAGTCCAGAAAAATTTCAAAAGAAGTGATAAAAGGATAATGCGTCCGATTGGCACAAAGCTAGTGGCAATGAAACCCTATGGAACAAGCAAAATAACGGTTCTACTAGATATCTTTGATCAAATTATAGACCAAGAAACAAGTGAGCGATTCGAATTCACTACACGGTAAGGAGCCCGGTTCACATTCGCAAATTTCCAAATTTATCTCTAATTCATCAGTTGGATAAGGACTAGCAACTTCAAGGATAAAGTGAAAGGAGACGATCAACGAAGAAGAGATTCGAGATATTCTTAACGTAAGTACAAGAATTGCCAATAACCGTACCGAGCATAAGAAATTTTATTTGAAAGGAGAAAGAGATCAAAGCAAAGTGTATTAATCGATTTAGTTGATACAAAGAAGCAACGGATACTATATTACCCGCTTCGAGGGTATCCTTACGGAAGAATAAGTTAAACTCCAAGAGGGACGAAGGCATGGAATATGTTGTTAAGAAGCGTAGTGATACATAAAGGTCAAAAAG
Source organism: Lycium ferocissimum (assembly GCF_029784015.1). Classification (NCBI taxonomy): domain Eukaryota; kingdom Viridiplantae; phylum Streptophyta; class Magnoliopsida; order Solanales; family Solanaceae; genus Lycium; species Lycium ferocissimum. Next base: position 861,490 of record NC_081350.1, read on the forward strand.
TAAGAATTTCGGACATATTAAACGGGAACCAAAAGGATGATGGGACTGACGGTGAATAAGAGTACATGGTAAGTCTTTTGGGTAAACCAAAGCATATAAGGGTGTAAACGACAAGAGGTGGAAAAGACAATGGGGATGATAAAGTATGAAGAACTAATGAAGCGACGGTGATAACGAAAAAAGGGATAAATTATGAGCATAAATTTTAGTCACAAAATGAGAGGGGGATAATATTCAAAAGTGATTGAAGGAAATTCAAGAACTCCAAAATACACCTGTTGGTGGTAAAACAACGAGAATCAAGAGATCTCGGAAGGAATTACGAAGCCATGAATATAGAGTTTACATGTACGTAGGGATGATAAGCTAGTAGTTGCGTGAGGAAGGAATTGCATATGTATTAAGAAGAAATCATGTTATTGCTCGTATAAAGAAACCAAGGAATCCAAGAAAAAATTAGTCCTCGAAATTGAGGCTCTTTCGGCGTAAAAGATCATCGAATACTACTGCGTATAAGGCCGGAAATGCCAAGGATTAAGTGTAAGAAAATCCACAAAGGGGTTAAGGAAAATATTAACTAGTTGAGCAAAATCAATCGATCGCGGCCCAGGCCGAACGATACGGAACAAAAGATGGAGTAACATTTCGCAAAAGAGCTCTAGATACGACTATTAATTAAGCGAGAAATAGAGGATAGAGCTCATAAGGGTAAAAAGAAAGGAATATCAAGTTGATTACTATTCATGAATGATGAGGTTAACGGATAAATTCTCGAAATCTCCACCGGAATATGAGGAAAGATTGAATGGACCATAAATATAAAGGTTCAGACCCTAAAAATGAACTGGAGATGATTGTCGCTTCAACAAATCGATATAGCATCATAAGTCTGCAAATTATGGTTACGGTTCTTTAACTTAAGGTGTATCGTTTCCAAGGAACCGCAAGGAGGATCATAAGTTATGTAGTTCGAATAAGTTCGGTTCCGCATACGTGAAGCAAGGCGCAAGTCGATGAAGTAAATACCCGTGAGATGCGGTGGGAATATTGACAACATCATCAAAACGAGTCCTACTTCAATATTCGAGGACGAATGTTCCTAAAGGGAGGAATGTTACACCACATGCTTTTAGAAAAGCACTTATCAAATTCTAACATGAGTATATTGAGCGATGGCTAAGTAAAACAACTAGGGAATATAAGTAGCGGAGTATTATTGAGTATATTCTAGAAATAAATGATGTACATAAGGAATATCGGGAGGTCCTATAAGGAAACAAGTTGAAGAAGTTTAGTTAGTATAGCTTGGGAAGAAAATGAGTGTTATTTTGAACGACAAAGAGCCAACTTGGGGAAAAAATATCTTTTAGCATATGATGAGTTTTGAAGTAAAACAAAAGCTTAAATTGAAGTTCATGAAGTCTAGTTTTCAATGCAACAAACCACGCGTCAATCTGACATCGAAATCAAAAGTTATAAGCATTTCAAGACATTTTGCCCAAGCGAGGAATAACCCCCTGCGAGAACTGCGCGCTGGGAGTGGCATGAACGCGAAGAAATTTGGGCAACACTCGCAAACGCGCCAGGTGGCGCTAACGCGAAGAGCAAAAATTAGGTCGGTGCAAACCGACTCTAAAACTATATAAAATGGGATTTACCCTTATTTTCATCCGATAACCCTCAAAAATATCCCAAATATCGGAATATTCCCCAACTTCCACCTATAAATTTTAGCCCAAATCAAGTGTAATCTCGAGATTTAGGTGGATAGTGTATAGTTGTGATCATAGTATCGTATAGCGGTGAATTTTGGCTTGGATTCAAGGTGAATATTGAAGATATTGCGGTTCTAGTGGGTACAAGGTAAGAATCTCTCCTTATTGATATTGATTTACGTTTATTTACGAAGATAAAGCTATTAAATGACCGTATAATGAATTTGTCGGTTGAGAAATCGGATAAACATCGTGTGGGATGTTTTATGGAATATTTTGATATTGATGATGATGTTGTTGATGTTAGTGTTATTGTTGTTGTTGTTGGTTGTTGATATTGTGATTTCGGGCTAGGGATATAAACAGGGGAGATGCTGCCTAAATTTTCGCAGATTCTAAGGAATTTAGTTTGAATGCTTAAGAAAAAGCATATGACAATGAGCCTACCAATAGTATGAATGGTTTTATATGTAGATTACAAGACTACGAATGATCTTATGTAGATTGCAAGATAGGAAATAGGTTGGAAAGCCGAGAAGTATGCTTCCAGGTATGTTAAGGTTGTTCTTTCTTTTCTTGGCATGATTCCATATAAAGTAAGAGCGTAATAACCTTGTGACTAGAAATTATCTAAGTAGAGCTTGTCATATTGTTGCATGATTTTCGAGTGTTCTGTTATTCTTTTTGAGGGGCTATATCCCCTTCCTATGTCCTGAGTTCATAGAGAATGAAAGAGACATGTTACAACATTGGTATTCTTTTGCACATACATGATACGCATATATTTATTTAGTTTGGCCCACTTGGTCGGTGAGACATTTTATTGCTTTGGCCACTTGGTCGGTACGAACATGTCGGCCTACTTGAGTCGATGAGAGCAGATTGTCTGCCGACGGTCCGTGAGATTTTACGATTTCCTTGCTACTTTGGTCGAGATATATAATAATATTATATTGCATTTCATATGAGACAGTCGAGTGAGATATTCAAGGCATTCTTTGGCCTCTGATTGTGTTGTTTCAGTTCAGTTTCAGTTATCATTGCCTTACATACTCAGTACATTGCTTCGTACTGACGTCCCTTTTTCTAGGGGGCGCTGCGTTCATGCCCGTAGGTTCAGGTAGCCAGACAGGCGATCCAGCTCAATAGGTCTTCCACTCAGCGGGAGACAGTGCGCTCCACTTGGCTCGGAGTTGCTATCCCTTTTGGTATGCTATTTTAACAGTTATATATATGGGTATGACGGGACCTTGTTCCGTCCTTTCTACGATTCGTGTTCTATAGAGGTCTGTAGACAGTTGTATTTAGTTGGGATGTTTGTTGTACAACATATGTAGTGGCCTAGTCAGCTTGCCTTTGTTACTCTCGGTACGTAAGTATATATATATTCTGGATGCGAGTTCTTGATGCATACAGGAGTTAGTATAGCTCAGTTATAAGCTAGATATGGGCCACCATGTTGCTCAGTGAGATGCGAGTACAAGTTTAGGGGTGATTGGTCAGTAGTGGCCGGGCACTCTTCACGGCTCATTGACTTGGGTCATGACAAATTCTACCACCATTCCTGCAGCAACGAAGTGAGAGGCTTAAATTCCTTAAGGACAAAGACTACTCTATCAAAGCTAGATTGTTCTTCCCCAAGTATTATTTTATAACATCCTCATCATTCACTGGTCATCCTTGAGTTGCACAGCGTAAATGTAGTTCTTAATGTATCAGGGCATGTAGCATCACGTGAGGTGGGTGTGTTGGACATGTAACCTACCAAACATTTATTTTAGGACGCATTTAGTTACAAGTTTACATTTTCTTGGTTCTTTTTCATTGTAGACACATAGCATCTTAGAAAATTGTCTTTTGGTTTGACTTTGAGATTTGGTCCAGTTTATATGAAGATCATTTTCATATAGTTAGCACATTTGATACTATTTAAAACGTAGCTTTAAGTACTTCATCTCAGCATTATACATAGACTAGAATTTGGATCTATTATGTGGCCAAAACAATGTTAAATATCAATTTCATGTTTGTGAGTGTTTAATGACCAGTTTATTAAGTGTTGCTCTATTTCTAAAGTAAGTGTCAAGTTTAAATAGAATGTCAGCTTTTAATCTAGCATTGTTTGTTTGACATTCTAATTTATTATTTTTTATATTTTTGCATCCCCTTTTCCATTGATGTTTCAAACTTTGGACGTGCATATAATTACACTTGATATATTTGACACGTGAGTGCTTAAGTTACTTTTAGACTTAATTCATTATTTAACCAATTTTCTTTTTCATCTTTATAGATTTTTATAGTATATATTTTATATCTTTTGCAGGTTTTGGAGACTTAAGTTTACAAGTCAAGATGTAGGTTTTGAAGACTTCATGCAAGTTGACGAGTTGGTTACCATTTTACAAGGACTGCTAGGAAAATTTTTGTATTTTTTTTTGCTATGGATGTCAGCTCTTTCACCAAGAGGTTGTGTAAATAATATAGTGACTTGTATCATAGTCGTACAGTGACACTAATAATATGTTAATCCATATTTGGAAATTAATCATATGTATAAAACAATGATATTATTGAATATTTTGTTGAATTCCAGCCGATTCCCTGCATTATAAGTGGTGTATTATTGTAGTGAGTTCGTTAATATCTTTAGTATTGACTTCTGATGCATCTAGACTTGTGGCAGATCTTGTCGTTAAGCTTTCAAGGACCAGGTTTATTGTCCTTATATACTTTTAGGACCAGCAAATCTGGTCGTCAATAAAATGTTTGCAACAAAAAGGGTGACCAGACACCTTAATTAGAGACCAGCAATATGGTCCTTAAAACAATTTCAGGGACCTGAAAATTACTGGTCAGTATATACCTTTAGGACCAATTGTGAGACCTCATCGTTATTAACCTTAGCTTCGGCGCCTATAACGACGGGTAGAGACCAGATTTTCTGGTCACTATTGGACTTTTAGGGACTAGAATTCCCATCGCTAATGCCCGTTTTTCTTGTAGAGGAAGAAGCACACATTAGGAACAAACAAACCATTTTATATGATTATTTGACGAGTTAACGATTAAAAAATACTCCACTTGAAAGTTGATTTGTCGATTTTCCATCAACTTTGACGCTCCAAAAAGAGAGTAAATACACTCTATTGGGCATGTAAGTGTTTAGGAAATGAATATTATCAATGTGCCAAGTTATGAGGTAAAAGGACAGAAATAATTAAGTGTGCAAAAGATAAAAAGTGCCAAGTTAAGGGGTCTGACGAAATTATGCTATTAAAACTTTAGTTCAGACCTAAAATATTTTGTGACTTATTAAGAGAACCAAAAATTATAAAAAGAAAATTATTTTAGTCCTTAAGAAGTCCACTAAGACTTATTAAATAAGTTATAGTTTTCGTATTTAAGTTTTTGATCAACTTGCTCACGCTTCAACTATTATTAGCATAATTAGCATAATAATAGGATCTAAGGTCGTTTGGTTAGGTTGTTTTGGGGTTGTATAATAGTATTATAATTTTGAGATTCTAATCAGTATTATTTAATTCACATTTTATATAGGATAAATGATCCTATGATTGTAACTTTGTAAGATAAAACTTTATCTTAATTTTAGGTAATACCCTCAACCAAACACAAAATAGATTTAATACCAAATTTTGTATCGTTGAATGCTAGTTTGTATTCTTCAAAGAATTGTTCCACCGTATAAATATGATTATGAACTCATTTTTAATTAGATAGATAAAATGACTATGAAGTAGGGGTATTCAGTATTCTCAATCTAATCATCAAAATTTGTAGAGTATCCATTCAATGAGTCCAAAATTGACAGATTTGTTACTTCTTGTGAATTTCAGAGAGAGAGTGTGGCTCTTATTATGTCCCTCTGCAGTGTTGAACACTTTAACAATGCGCTAAAGTTTCACGATTATAAGAAATTCTAACGGGGACTGACTTGAAAGTATGATGATTTACTATGTCATACTAAGATTAGCCACATGCGAAAAATAAATGAATAAACGTGTATGTGGCTAATTTTCGCTCATTTTTGTAAAACTGATGTCATTTTAGTCTTTTTTCTGACTGTTAACTTTTAACAGTCATATTTTGTTACCCTATTCTAACTGCAATTCCAGCTCCAGTAGCAACTAATCCAAGAACGTTAATGATTGGGGTGGTAATGATGTAGCAAAGCTTTTTTCACCAAAAGGTAACTAAGTACTAATATACAAATTTAGGCGAAAAAAGATCGAATTCACTGTGTCAAACAAAATATGTAAGCAGCTTTCTTCTAGTGCATGTGTCTTTGAACTTTGAGGAAAATGTCATAGATGAGAAATTTATGAATTGTTCTTAATATTATTTTAATACCTAAAAATTTAATAAATGTATCACAGGCAATGTATCGTTCTTCTTTTAGTGATAATGAAACTTTATTGAAGTAACCTTTTATTGTATCACAGGCAATGTATCGTTCTTCTTTTAGTGATAATGAAACATTATTGAAGTAACCTTTTATTGTATTCACCATATTTTACAGTTAAGACTACTTCTATCATGAAACTATGACTGACCTCAGACTAATTAGCCTGGTAAATGCCACTTCCAAATTATCTCAAAGTTGATTAATAACGAGCTGGTTCAGTTCCTTCCCAAATTATTTCTTTTCCAATCAATTTGAATCTACTAAAGGTATAGTTGTCACAGAAAATATCATGTCACACACCGGAGTTAGCTCACTGCATGACAAGAAACAACAAAGTCGACAATATTATTTTTAAGTTGGACGTGTCAAAAATATGTTACAGTTTTATGGACTTTCTTATATCGTCATATTCTAAGGAAATTAGGCTTATCCTAGATAGATATAATGCACAAATCGATATTCTACATCTGGTACATTATTATTTTGAAGGATATAGAAAAGGTTTCTTCATTTCTATCAGAGTCCTACATAAGAAAACCTAATCTTCTCCTTCCCCATTGTTTTGTGCTCTGAGATTTTATCAAGAATATTGATAAATGGAATCACATTCAATTAAGAATTCATTCCTTACAAGATGAGTAAAAGTGAACCTTACATTACTCACTTGAATTACATAGACAATACTTTTTGATTCAACTTTACAAGTCAAACTTCTAGTAATGTTAGTAGCAAATGCTTAATTAGGAGAGTAGTCTATCAGTTCTATCTAGCAGATCAACCTCAACAAATCTCATTTTTATCTGCACTTAAATGCTGATGGGTCTAATATCAACTACATTAAGATTTAGTTGATTTCACCAATAAACATTCCCCTTTCACGTACTAATGGACGCATATTTATTTAGGAAAAAGAAAGTTGACAATTTCAATGTCACTAGTAAAGGCTTATGTCTGATGGAGGCGAATAAATCAAATTTGATTAAAACTATTCTGTATTATATCCCATGCTTACCATTATTGTTGACAATCCTTCAATAACTATCGTCCATCTTATAAAACAAGCCATGCAACAACGTTTTTAGAGAATTCTGAGGAGAGAAAGAAAAATCATTGATTTTCTTGGTCTGCTCTATGTCTTGACCCAAAGAGGGGAAAGCAGAATTCAAAACTATAGCTGACATTAATAAACTCTTTGTTGCAAAGGCTTGGTGGAATCTAAGGACCAAAAGATTCCCTCTCTAGAGAATTTATGGAAGCTAAGTACTTCTTCAAAATACACCCTATTGAAGCTATATAAAAACCTGATCACTCACAAATTTGAAAAATATTGATGAATATCAAATGTGAGGTGTACAAACACATCACATGAAAATTTAATAGGGGTAAATCTTCCTTTTGGTGGGATAATAGAATTACCTATCGGACCAAGATAGTTAAGTAATAAAAATATAGTATTGTTGAAACGACAAATTTTACTTATGAAAAAAAAAAAAACTGAAATTTATCTAAGCTGAAGGGGGTACTGCAAAAAGCCACCATCAATGACGTTGTCCTTGATAAAACAAAGTACATTCTATATTTTGATGATTCTCAAACAAAGTATATAGAGAGAGACCTGGTTCGCGATTTGCTCTCTCTCTGTACGTCGTACAATCAGCAGCAACCTTCTCAACAACTAAGAGATCCATTCGAGGAACATGGAGACTAGTTGAAATGCTTGAACCTCCCGATATATGAGTACTACCAAACTGCACTGGCCTGTCTGACGATCGCGGCCCATGCTTTAAGTCAAACATGGGATGAGTGGTCTCTAACACACCCACATGTTCCCCGATATATATATATATATATATATATATATATATATATATATATATATATATATATATATATATATAACGTGTTCCAACATATTGTGCATCACTTGAAAACCTAACCTATCTTGTGCAAATCCTTGCCGCCTCGAGTTCTCAAGTGGTCTCAAGAACTAAGCCACTTACAAGGTGAAGAACACAGTCCGGACACCGGATTATATTTATGCTCTTTAGGTTGTTGTGAGTCTTTGTTCATTTGTTCTTTAAAGCGTAAGCCTACTCTTCTTTCAAGAAGCTATTGTAGGTAGCTTAAATTCTCAGTAGTTGTTAGGCAGTTTACCTATTCAATCTATTAAGTGGCACCTTGGCTAGAGTTAGTCAAGTGTATTAGTTGGTTTGGATAGAGTTAGCCCAACGTGGGTGTGTGATTGGCTAAGGGTAGTCAAGAGTTATAGCTTACAATAGGTGTATTGTAAGGGTGAGGGACTTATGAGAGTTAAATTTCTAGATTGCAAGAGGTTGTAATCTGAAATCGCTCAGTGTAGTGAAGTGAAATCCTAAGTGATAGTTTGTGATTTTTAATCCTTTGAGCAAGGAGTTTTCCACGATAAAATCTTATATTATTTATATCTGCACTGTCTGAGAGAACTGGTAGACAGCCAGGCCTCTCCATATACTGTTTGGGGAACGCATAGCTTATAATAATTGGTATCAAAGCAGGTGCTTTCTAAAGGTTAACACCTAGAAATAATGCGACGATAAGCGTACCAAACTTGGAAGAAGGTCAATCATCCACCAGACCTCCCAAATTCAGCGAAAAATATTATGGGTGGTGGAAGGCTAGGATGCATGACTTCATTATGACTGAAGACTCAGAGCTATGGGACATCATTTGTGATGGTCCTCATGTCCCTGTAAACAAAGATGAAACTGGTTCAGCAACCACTCCTAAAACAAGGAAGGAATACACTGAGGCAGACATGAAGGGTGTGCAGAAGAACTATAAAGCAAAGAAGATTCTTGTTTGTGGTATAGGAGCAGATGAGTACAATCGAATCTCTTCATACACAACTGCTAAGGAGATTTGGGAAGCTCTCCAAACTGCTCACAAAGGGACAACGTAGGTAAAGAACTCCAAAATCGACATTCTCACCATAGAGTATGAGCTGTTCAAAATGAAAGCGGATGAATCTATTCATGATATGCACACCAGGTTTACCTCTATAATCAATGAGCTCAACTCTTTAGGAGAAGTCATCAACTACACGAAGCGGGTGAGGAAGTTGCTTGGTGTTTTACCTGATTCTTGGGACAGCAAGGTAAATGCCATCCATGAAGCCCAAGAAGAAGATTCAAGTGATGATGAGTTTAAAATGGCTTATCTTACATGAAGTTTTCATAAGATAATCCGAAGAATTAGTGGGATCCGGAAGATAGAAAGTTTCAGCAGAAATTTCAAGGGAAATGACAACTGCTGCCACATGTGGAAGATCTGATCACTTTGTTAAATAGTGCCTTCAGAACAAGTAGGACAACTGTGACAAAATTGTGAGGAGGAATCAGGTTCCCGACAGAAAATTCAGAAGAAAAAAGTCCACTGATGAGATAGTAAAGCAAGTGTTTACAGCATGGGGGGGGGGGGAAGGGTTCCTCCAGTGGATGTGAAGATGAAAATGACCAAGGAACTACGTCAATGGTGGCCATAGAAAATGAAGCAACCAAATATGAGTCAATCTTCGCACTTATGGTTGAATCAGAGATAGATAATGATTATGAGAAGTGAGAGGTAAACTTTCATGAAGTCAAGAAAAATTTGAAAGTGTATTCTCATAACAAACTCATATCACTATCAAGTGTGTTAATTGATGCGTATCACACTCTCAGTACTGAAAAAGGTGAACTGAATGATGAGATCGGTGAAGTGGAACAAGAAAGAGATGACCTGTTAGTCTCCACTGGGAATATGAAGAAACAATCAATGAGACTAATCAACAAAACATTATGTTGGAAAGTCAAACGATAAGGAGCATGGCAACTTCCTCTCAGGGAAAGAATGAAGCCAGTTTTGGCTCTAGAGGAGCTTGAAAATAAAATCAAGAAAGTGAAACTAAGTCTAACTGCAAAGATTAAGAAAAATGAGCGACTGAAAAAAGAGTTGAGGAGGGTAAAGTTCGATCTCGATAAAGCTCTAAAGTGGACCAGGTCCTCTGACGCAATCATTTTCATGCACAAGAACAAGGAAAGTGGTAGAGAAGGACTCGATTTTAAGAAGGAGAAGATGTCCTACAATCCTCACATTAAATATGTTTCCACAATAGAGAACCGGGTGTGTACTCATTGTGGGTAGATCGATCACTACAAGGATGCCAATTGATAGAAACTAAGCGTCCACCAAAACAGATAAGGGACCAGAAACTAAGCGTCCCTTATCTGTTCCCTCAAGCAAAAACAGAAAGTATATAAGGCACAATGTTTACGTGGAAAACTCTTTCTTTGAAGGGATTAAAAACCACGACCTAGACTAGTAGGATTTCCAACTTCCCTAACTGAGCAAAGTTTTCAGATTACAAGCCTTTTGCAACCAAGGAATTAGCTCACTAATCCCTTCCCTTACAATAACTCTATGGCAAGCACTCACTTGACTAACTCTAGCCAACAACCAAACTCATTCAACTACCTCTAGCTGAACTTCAACTCACCATAACTAACTATAGTTAGGCGCTTACACAAAAAGCTTAATAAACCAAACACCTACAAAAGCCCTTCTTAAAAGAAGTGTAGGTTTACAATATTTAGACCAAAAGACAACGACTAAAACAACCTACGACTTAAGACATCTTCAGTCTTGGGATCGGGTCCTTGGATTTATTTAGTCTTGATCTTGAAAGCTCAGAGAAAACAGTGGCGGCTACTCTTTTCAACAATGAGAATAATATATTTCCAAGTGCTAGGTCAAACAAATGCCAACATGTTATTTTTATAGGGGACCAATAAGAGCATGTGAAGATCATGTGAGTGGCATGTGATATAGATAGAGACGTTGCAATGATCATTCAAATCACGTCTTTGTTGTGGCTCTGCAAGTCGAATAGTATATGACTTTACAAGCTATCAAGTTTACGGTGCCAGGAGGGGACACGATCAAGGACCTGGTCCCTGATGCATATGTCGATCATCAAAACTCATAACTCATTAATTTTCCCCTTTTTGATGATGACAAACTCGTAGGTGATGTTCTGAGAGAGCGGGTTCCCCACGATTTTACTGACAACATGTAGCATATAATATTCTCATTTTCATTCGGAGAACCAAGGTTCCTTTTGCGAATACGAACACATTTTCCCCCTTTTGACATCATTGAAAAGAGATAAAGGTTGACACAAGCAATAAGAAGTCCAAAAATATTAACTCAGGCCACTTGGGCAACTCAGCATGAGTACCAACATAAACAACAAAGCAACACGAAGAAAAACATATGCAAAAAACAGAGAATATGGCAAACAGAATGATATTTTAGTATAAAAACATAGTAATCAATTCAACACAAACATACTAAATTAAATGTCAAAATGCCAATATGTTACGACCCAATCGGAGGGCCATGACGGGCACCCGGTGCTACCCCACCCGGACACCTCCTATCGTATATTCATATTCATATTTAGGTGAGCCACATGGCCTACTCATGATTTTCTATACATCAACACCGCCAATCACATAGGGCAATGACAAATTTATATCATCATCAATAACAATGCCCATATCCATATACACAAGCCGGCGAGGCTAACAAAATAATATACAGAATATGAGCCGACAAGGCTACAAGACATCTAACCATGCACAACTGTCTATGAGCCTCTAAGAAAAGTATGTAACATCATATAGACGAGACAGGACCCCTCCCTCGTATATATATATATATATATATATATATATATATATATATATATATATACACACAAAAGAGTAGTACCCGAAAAGGCTGCAGCTCCGAATCAAATGGAGCTCCTCTATGCAGTCTATGGGTCAAGTCTATCTTCCTGTCCACCTGTGGGCATGACGCAGCATCCAAAAACAAAAGGACGTCAGTACGAATAACGTACTGAGTATGTAAAGCATAATCAACATCATAGTAGAAGCATAATGAATGACACGAGATAAAGAAGTTATAAGATAATAAAGCCATTTATACCTCTAGCGTTGTTCATCGTATTTACTTACCACTTTTTCTAATGGGGATCTCCCATTTCATACATTTATACTTGTAGTAATATCGTACCCAAACATAGAGGTTCGGTGTCTTACATACCCGACCATAATAAGGTTCGGTGTTATACGTACCTGGCCCTACCAAGGATCAGTGTTATCTGTACTCAACTGCAGTGGTGTGCGCGCGATAGGTATCATACCCGGCCAAAAAACCCCGGTGTTACATAATAGCCATACATACTTATACACGTATACATACTAGTCAAGTAAGTATCGCGATATCATTATCGTCATCGTTTTCGTTACTTCTTTCCTTGGAGGATCAACTATCATATAGAGGGGCAATGGCATCGTGAAAACATCAAGAATCATGAGCTTTAGTAATTCTAGGGATGGAGTCATTTAGAAGACATTTTAGAACCCATGATGT
>NC_081350.1:874189-881540 GCF_029784015.1 Lycium ferocissimum
ATTATACCACGTTGAAGAGCGTCTTGAGCTTGTTAAGAATTCAAGAAGAACAAGATTTTTGGATTGAAGTAGAAAGCTTGAAATTTTTTTTTCTTTCTTGTTGTGGTTCGCCGAATGGCCTTATCACTTTGCTCTCTCAAATTTTTTTGTGTTGTGTGATTTCTCTTGAATGTTCCATGACTTAGCATCATATATATATATAATACACTCCTTCATTAAGTTGTCACATGTTGATCACATGACAACTTAATATGGGTTTGGGCCATAAGTATGGCCGGCCACCCCCTAAGTTTGGGCCTCAATTTCTTGTTTTGTTTCCGAGCCCAATTCATTAAAATCTCATTTTGTAATTTCCGAAACTAATTTCCAAAATTCCAAATTTGCCCTCGGCCTTCCCCGATGTCCTTACACCAATAATTTCATAAACGACATAAGCATATTAACAAAAATCAAATTCTTGCCTTGTAACACACAAGTCTTAATTATTCTCATGATTTCTAAATTATGCAAAAAATGCGGGACGTAACATCTCCTCCCGGCCGTCTCGCGGGCATGACGCAACCGTCCACAAACAAAAGGACATCGCAAGACGAAGAATGTACCGAGTATGTAAACATAATCGATATCAATATGGAAGATAATGGATAACATATGAAATAACATAACTGGGATAATAGCATCATAAATCATAGCACTTACCTGCTTCCCATAGGGACGTTCCATTTCTATTTCGTACTCGCGTACATACATTCACATCCTTGTTCATTTACCTTTCATATCTATTTTCGTACTCATATTTATATCTCCTTTCATACTCATACTCATATCATGTACATTGCATATACATAGCCCTTACTTGGCACTTACATTGTCTTAGCATATTCATACTCTAATTGATGTCATATACATAGCGTAGTCGTACTCATATAGATGTCATATACTTAACTTACTCGTACTCATATAGATGTCATACATATAGCATAATCGTACTCATATAGATGTCATACATAGCCTTTTATATTGCGTACCCGACCACGAAGGTTCGGTGTTTCACGTACCTGGCCCTACCAAGGCTTAGGATTGTTCCTACCTGGCCCTGCCAAGGCTCAGTGTTACTCTACCCAACCGCCGCGCGCGTCGTTATATACGGATATACATATTCGTTATATTAGCCATATAAGCTCGGGGTTCACAATAGCCTCTCATGGGCACACACACACACACACACACACATATATATATATATATATATATATATATATATATATATATATATACGGATACATATTTATCATATTCTACCCGGCCATGTAAGCTCGGGGTTCGCAATAGCCTCTCATGGGCATACATACATACAAGCTCATATCTATCTTTAGTCTTGTTACTATCGTCATTCATTACCTTCTATCCTTAGAGTATCACTCGTCATATAAGGAACTTAGTACAATTATATCATTCGAGCGTCATTAGCTTAATAGCTTCTCGAGCTGGGGGATCAGAGAGTATCATGAACTCATAAGAGGATAAACATTGGGCCAAAGAACCATGCCTTATGAAAGAAGGGTTAGCCTTACATACCTTTCTGTGCAACTATTCTATCACTTGTGCGTTCCTCTTCAAGGCTCACGTTTCTACCTTCATTGAAGTGCATATTCATTAGATACTAGATAGCTTAGCATTCATGACTAATTCTAGAGAAATTCGGACAGCATCTCCTTTATTTATACTACTTCCCTCGTGTCGTATATCAACTCCCACACATCAATAATAACATTCACATTATCATCACAAAAGCTTTTAGTCATCTACATTACTCTTACTTCACAATTCTCTTCACTTTATCCATATTCATAGTCACATCTCGACAATACGTTCATTCACATACAATGTCAGTTTTCATACTCTCAATATCATTTATAACATGATTATATTCATAAAGCATCAAGAATCATAACTCGTTCCAAACATTTCTTCAAAGGTGTTACTATTCACACATTCATGACCCATTTCTTATATTCCTTTGTAATCCAAGTGTTTCATCTTCCAAATACTTTATATAACATGGAAACATCATAAAACTTACCTTAGATGGTGTAGGATTGAACCTTGGTTGCATATACCTCTCTTGAGCCAAACCCTAGATTTTCCTTCACTTGGATTTCTTGCTTTTGATGAACTTTAATGGTTTTTCTTACGTTGATTCACTTGGTTTGATGATAACAACCTTTGATTTCCTTTGGATTCTTGTTCATGAAACACATATGAGGCCCTAGAGCTTTTTAGAGAGAAGTAAAGAGATGTTGGAAATGAAATAATGAAGTTGGAAACACATTCAAAGACTTGAAACCTTTCAGTCCGTCGGGTGTTCCACGGACTGTTCCACGGTCCGTGGAACCCAATGCTGTCCATGGAGCTGGTCGTGGTTCATGACCAGCCAGCTGCCTTCTCTGCTGGCAGTTCCACGGACCCATCCACGGTCCGTGGAACACAATGCTGGCCGTGGAACTCACTGTTTCACTAAGTTTGATCCCGTCGTCTCGTTTGATCTCCAATCCTTATGGAACCTTCTTAGCACTTGTTTATCACTTCATTAGCAATCTAAGGGGTGTCATAACTCTTCCCCAACACATCATTAAGTTGTCATCAACTTACTACTCATAAAACCTTTTCGATACTTATCGGATACATGGCCTTCTCTTGGTAACTTTCTCATCTAACATCGAATGTCTTTCAAATCTTATTTAGAATCATCAAATGCTATTTCTTACTCGTTGAAACATTGTATACTTCATATTTCTCATTAGCCTATTCGCTGTGCATCAACGAAAAATTTTCCGAGGTATAACAGTATTTCCTCAGATTTTCATTAACGCATATTCCTACTGCATAATAAAACAAACAAGGGAAACAACCAACTGAAGACAGGAGCTATCAACAACATATTCATGAAACCCTTTAGCAAGCTTTACTAAAAAAAGAAATTATAGCATACCATCACACATGAACAGTAAGCTCAGGAATTTGCTTAAAATGGAGTCAGTATTTGGTTTGGGATGAGAAGGGGAAACTAAGCAAAACTAACTCCCTCTGCCTCCAGGAACTGAAATGATGCCAAAACTAAATGAATATGTGAAGATCATATTAGATTAAACAAAGCCTCAATGAAGGAATTTTTTTTTTATCCAGACTCAGAAATTAATTTGCAGGAGGACTGAAATCATGCTCCAGAAACAAGAATAAACAAGAGTGTCAAGACTTCATTCAAAATTTGAGAACTAAAAAAAACGAAGAAGCTAAAACATTATCCAGTGATACATTTTATCAAAGCTTTCAAACATAAACCATTTGGACTGCCTATAAGTATTAGGATCAACATTTAAGCCTCAGAGAAAACAAGTCAAAATTCCTATCCTCTTTTAGTTCAACTATTTCCAGATATATCTTAAGTCAAAATTATGATAACAGAAGAGAATCAACTACCACATAATCCAACAACCAGCATCTTAACAACAGAATGAACTTTGAATAAGAGATTAACTTTAAAAGGATCATGTTGAACTGTTACCCTGTTACCTTAAATATAAACAAGAAAAGAGGAAAAAAAAAAGGCACTTAAACTCAATAGGGTTTAAACTCACCGTAAATTACCTTTGATAATACTGGACAAGGAAAACAACATCAAATAGTAGGAGTAGGAGCTCTCTAAAAGAGCTGAATCATTTAAGATTTAACCAAGAGCATGATTATAACTTAGTCATATTGAACTTAATCATGGATTCAACTTCCAAGGAGATTCAACGTCAAACAAATCTTAGACTAGACTCATGCCGATTAAAAAACAAAAACTGAACCTGAATGAGCAAGGATACAGGGAGGTGATAAGATTCCTAATGGAAACTCTAGAAATTCAAAAAGGAATTAAGATAAAAGCAAGACCCAATTAGTAAAGGAATTACAGGTAAATCTAGGTATGTTAAACCTAAATCCTCTTAATTAATTCCTACTAATGAACCTATACTAATTGATAATCAACAAGGAAGACTCAATGAATCCACAAATGAGCAATTCAATGTAGAAAATCATGGACAAGATTTTTAGATTACCAACCAAAGATCTACACAACTAGTCACTAAGATAATCTCTAATTAACAGACTAAACAAACTATCAATCATAAGAGGGTTTTCTTCAATAATCAAGCTAACGAACTAATGAAATGAATAAGGAAACTATATATAGTCTTGTCTTTCACAACTAAGGCCCAAAAGTGACATTTTGCAAAATTAGCCATAAGTTGGCCGAAAAATAGCCAACATTGACTCTTCTTTGGCCATTTGCACTTCTAGCCACTTTTTATGGCTTCCCTTTTTATGCCTTCATCTTCAACATCCTCCCAAGCAATCATCCACACGTTATACACTCTTGAGAGGTGTTCTTCAAGCGCCTCCAATGCCCCCCTTCATAAACATCACTTCTTAGTATTGCGATTCCTTTGGCTTGGTAGCGAGTAATGTGATAACAACGAGGTTAGGGAAATCTCAAATTAATAATTAAAATATGTGTGTACAAAAAAATAGAAAATAATACGAAAAATAAAGATATGGGAAATTCAGGGAAATAGTTCCAAGAACTTCCAAGAATGTAAGTTCTAAAAATTGAAAAGATCCAAGTAACAACGAATTGGTTATTGGATGAACCTAAAACGCCTTTACTTCGAGAAACGAATCAAACTTAGAATTCGGATCTTGACCGCTTCCCGAGTAACATTAGACAACAATTAGTATGTGTACTAATCGCCTTTCTAAGAATACCAAGAAGAAACCAAAGATATCAAAAAGAAGTTATCTTACTACCTCGAACTATGAACTAGCTAGGTCGAAAGATAAATCCAAAGTAATTCCACAAAGGTTCAAAAGAACTTTTCAATATAATATATTCTTCAAAATCTGATTTACAATGAATGACAATCACCCCTTTATATAGTTGTAAAGAAGGAGCTAGTCAAAATAGAATAAATGGGAATTATCTTCCCATTGCAAAAGAGGAGCAGAACATAATTTTTCTTTCAACAAGTTAAAAGCATCATCTTGGTCTTTCCCCCATGTAAAAACCTTATCTTTCTTGATAACTTAGAGATGAGCAAAGAATGGGTGCTAAAATCTCTAACAAATCTTCTATAAAAACTAGCAAGCCCATGAAAACTTCTAACCTCGGTTACACTCTTGGGTTTAGGCCACTCTTTGATTGCCTTGATTTTATCTTCATCAACCTCAACTCCTTAGAACCGACCAAAACTCCAAAATACCACACGATCCACACATAAAGGCACACTTTTTGAGATTAGCAAACAATTGTTGTTTTCTAAGAACTTCAAAACTTGCTTTGGTGTTCTACATGCTCATCTAGAGTTTTAGAAAAGATCAAGATATCATCAAAATAAACCACCACAAACTTTCCATGAAAATCCTTAAAAACATGATTCATCAATATCATGAACGTCCGGGTGCATTCAGTGAGCCAAAAGGCATAACTAACCACTCATAAAGCCTATATTTGGTCTTAAAGCAGCTTTTTCCATTCATCTCCGTGGATTCATTCGAATCTGATGGTAACCACTTTTTAGATCAATTTTAGAAAAGATTTTGGACCCATGCAATTGATCCAACATGTCATCAAGACGAGGAATAGGATGACGATACTTGACCGTAATCTTGTTGATAGCTCGACAATCCACGCTCATCCTCCAAGATCCATCTTTTTGGGCACCAATAGTGTCACACCCCGATCTTACTAGGGTGTGATGGGCACCCGACCCCATATTCGGAGTACGAGAACCCTGGACTTATTACACACATATTCTCTTTGGATTCTTAAGTCAAATGAAAGTACAAGCATAGTAGAACTTTCAAAACCTTTTTGCCGTTTCTCAAATTAATCACAGTCTGTAAGCGTAAGGACTTTGTAACATAATGTATACTAAAAACATGTTGGCTAGCAGGAGCATTTTTAAAGCTGACACTCTAGACCCACGACTCCGTTCGCAAAGTCTCTAGCTTTAAACAAACCGCATTTAAAGACATATAACCGACTCGCAATTCTGAAGCCTGTGTACAAATGCAGTCTACCAACTCCGCCGGAACGTCTTCGTAACATGCCTTCTACTCATCTGGGTGTACCTGCGCGGCATGAAACGTGCGCCTACGAAATGGGCGTCGTACGAGTAATGTACCGAGTATGTAAGGCATGAGTAATATCACGAAATCATAATAGAGAACATAAAACATGACATAAGAGAGTGATATAACTCGTAACTTTCGTTTGTCTACCCGATAGATATTGTGCAAGTTAACTTTACCTTTGGAGTACCATATAGAAACTACAAAGTAAACCGCCCGACCGTGTAGGTGCGGTGTGCCCGACCATATAGGTACCCGTGTAACGCTTCGGAGGTGACCATGGAATAAAGGAGTAATCCGTCATCCGGAGCCCCTTGGGGCGGATGCCATGCATGCTAGCTTTTTTAAAAAAACATGTAAATATCGTAAGTAAACCGCCCGACCACGTAGGATCGGTAGAGTGAATCGCCCGCGTCCATATAGGAACGGTGTATAAGCCGCGTCCGAGGCCTCCGCGTCCGGGTGTAACCGCCCACCGGTGGTGTGTACCTTGCCCGCCCATTGGACGGCGCGGTGTGATACTGCCCGGCCATGTAGGCACGGTGTTATATAAAAAAACGTAGATAATTATAAAGCATGCATGAGAGCCCAAAGAAAGTCCTGTAGCTATCGGAGTGACGTAAGGTCGGTAACCTCCGATTACATTATGAAATAATCGGGATCGCCCTGCCTCACCTTGAAGGAACAATTGTAAGGCGAGACTATCAATCAAGGATAACATCACGGGAAAACATAAAACAGGGTCATGACATATCATTTCATATACTTTGAAACCTTTAAAATAGTCATTATCCAAAAATTAGCTTAACATTTCATATCGTCGTATTCATGGTATGAACATATCCTGACATATTCGTTCTAGTCATTTTCTCATGTTCGACATCGTCGTTGTCATTATAAAATCATATTCGTCGTTTTAGTCATAAAAACTTTCAAAATCATAAAACTTGGTTTTTGGAGAAAAGTGAATATTTTGGAAAACATTTGTAAACTTTTAGGAAGGAAATCATGTTTTAAAACCATTACTTCTAGCTTTTGAAAATGAGGACGTTATGGGAGCATTTATAAAATCGCAATGTATGATTCATGCCATAGAAGGAAAAGGACGAGCTCTTAATATTCGCGCGCGCCTTACTAGCTACGCTTTATTCTTCAAACTTGTTGCTAGTCCTTACAT
>NC_081350.1:881640-890865 GCF_029784015.1 Lycium ferocissimum
TATCCATATTCAATCCCAAATGCATTCTAACATCACCAATTCTTTTTACAATTCCATGGCATCTCATTTATGTTCAATTCATAATTGTTCACATATTCAAATACCAATTCGAAACCTTCCAAACAATAGTCAAGAATGTTTCAAATAATCCGTCGACATTTCCAGCGGTCGAACCACACACTACCTAAAATTATCCAAACTCAACAAGAATAATGACAACATATTTCTTCTTTCAACTTCATAAATCACACCAACAATTCACACTAACAAATTAGTTTCCATAAACACAGAACACTATATTCAATTCACTTTAACTTCTAAAACAACTTCCCGACAACTACAACTTGAACTAGAATTATCAAACTTCCATTTCTCATCATAGATTCCATTGTAACAACAACCAAAATACTTAAGAAAATTGATTCATCCCTTTCCATACTATACCACAACCACACGGCCTCAACATATAGTCCATATTTTTCATGAATTTCTCATTCCTACACACCACAACATACACAACCATACATAACATATAAAAGAAGATTAAATTCTTACCTTTTCCAACTTTTCCACTTGCCAAAAGAAGCTCTTTCTTGCCATGATATTTATACCACTTTGTAGAGAATCTTGAACTTAGTAGGAATACAAACAAATTATAATTTTGAATCAAAGTTGAAGGCTTCAAGATTTTCTTCTTTTTTTTTTCTTTCTTTCTTGCCGAAATTTTCGGGAAATTTGTGGAGCTTTTTGCTGAAATAAAATGAAGTTTCGTCCCTTTTAAAAACTCAACGCCGGTTTATCGTAGCTACGCATCGTAGCAGCAAGATCGTAGCGGCACCGTAGCGCGTACCGCGGAATATCGTTTCGCGTCGACAGCTCAGTTTGTAACGTCTATAATTCTCTACTCCGATGTCCTATCAATGAACGGTTTGTTGCATTACAAACTAGACTCGACGAACTTCATTTTAGGCTTTTAAAACACCTTAAAACTCCACATATACTATGAGATATGCGCCTCCATAGTTGACTTAAAAATTCGCCCAAGATTTCCCCAAATTTTCGTCAAACTTATTTTCTTCGATTTACTCGATCTCGAAATATTCCGACGCACAAAATGCGGGATATAACAGTAAGGATGTTAAAGTATGGTTTGTTAGTGTAATTCATGAATTTTGGAAGGAAAGAATATATTTGGTGTTGTTCTCGGGTTTGGAGACAATTTCGGGTAAGTTGGAACAATAGTTGGCTTGTTTGAAATATTGTATGACTTGCTTAAAGTGTTCTTGCATATGGTTTGAATGGGTTCGGGTGGATAATTGAATGTGTATGAGCGTTAATGTTAATTTGATTATATGGTTAGTTGAATATATTGGAATGTCCCTAGGTATGTAGCAACATGTGTTTAAGGTTGAATGTGTTTGATTGAATATCAAAGTTGGAATATATATTGTAAATTGATATTGTAGTTTGGTTGTTGGCTTGGTTGTTGTTGAATTTGGCCGAGTATAAATCTCTCGGGTTGGTGTATTTATTGTGTGAAGTGTCATTTTAAATTTTTGGCAAAATTCTAATGTTCGTCCGGAATCGAATTCATAAAGGCGTATGGCTAATGTTAATATATTTGGCGTTATGTAGATCTTGGCGTGCCCGAAGCTTGAAGGTTGACTTAGCTTGCGAGCGGATAAGGTATGTAAGGCATCGCTTTCTTCGCATGTCTTAGTGTTACTAGGCTATGACCCGAGCCCCTGGGTAACTCCACTCTTAGAATCCGAGCTTAGTATGTACTTGGTTCGTTCCTTAAAAATCTACTCTTTTGATGGGACCAAAATAAGACTTTCATGTTTTCAAAAGATCAAGTTCAAAGATTTTATAAAGAATTTTTGACTACAAAAGGGTCCCGAACTTCAAACGTCCGTAACTTTCGCATACGAGCCTTTGAACAATGCCCCAAAACATAATAGGTAAGCTCATAAGGTATAACTTTTCCCTAACCCCTCGTAGGTCGGCTCGGATGGGGCCGGTACCCGTTCGTGGGGCCCGCGTTTTTATGCTCGTCCTTAATGGTCTTTGAAGAAACTTAGTGCTATTTTTTCTCTTCGACTTTCGCATATGGATTTCTTATTGGTTTAATGAGTTATGAATATGATTTATGCATATGGTTACTCACGACTCGCTTTCGTGCTTATGGTCGTCACCTCGTTCACCGGGATCCCGGCCGGCGATGCTCGTGCGCATTATGATATACATTCCGGTGTGATGCCGTGTTACGGTTCACCGAGCTCCTCTCTAGAGGGCCGGGTTCCGTTTGGTGTGACGCCGTGTTATGGCGGCGCGGTTGGCTATGATGTGTTACTGGGATTTACTTCCAAGTTACGGAGATAGAAATCTTCTCGGTGCGATGAGCGCTCGTGGCGTGGCGCCAACGACAAAGGCGACCACCGTTCTAAGATCCTATGCATGAATAATATTTTTTAAACCAAATATTTTAATATGTTGCATATCATATCTACTTTTGTACTTTGCTATCATGATTCGTATTCCCGTTTACATATACTCAAGATATTCCGTACCGACCCCCTTTTCTTCGGGTCGCGTTTCATGCCCGGGCAGTGCCGACGCCGCCTTGAGGATCCACCCGCTTAGGACACCGTTCGCCTTTTTGAGAGTGCTCCTTCGTCCTGAGCCTATATTTCTGGTATATATACTTCGATGCATATGTACATATTTATCTTCGGGGGCACGACGGCCCCGTCCCGTCATATGATTTTGTTACTCGCTTAGAGTGTCCGTGGACATGTCCGCGGGTACGGTTACGTCTGCATGTGCCTATGTGTGTGTGTGTGTGTGTGTTTTGGGCGGTCCACCCGCCGGCGGGCAGCCCTAGCCGGCTTGCATTTGTGTATATTACGAGATTCTCGTACGTTATGTCATGTTTGCTACTTTGCAAATACCGAGACCATATGTGATTATGTATGATTATGCGTGGTAGTATGCCAATCCCGAGTGTTAGGTGCGTACGAGTGTCCAACTCGGACATTAGTCACGGCCACGGGTTGGGTCGTGACATATGCACACGAATATGTTAAGCATGTGTAATATATACGATATGTAACGATGGATACGAGTGAAAAATACGTTACGACTATAGAAATGCTATGAGTATGAGTATGTAAATGAATGTGACCATGAATAGAGATATGGCTATGAACACAAATATGTGTATGGATGAGGATAACTGTATATGTATAGATGTATACGCACATGAATCGCCAAGAACTATGGATATGACTCGCAAGCAATTATACTTCGCTAACAAAACCAGGCAGATAGAGTCGCAAAACCATGTAAGATGTAATATCGTTATTGAGCAAGAAAGAGAATCGATTGCATGCGAAATTAAATGAAAGGTATGGTAAGAGACGTGTGAGGCCGTCATAGTAGGAATGCATTAATGAAGTGTAATAGTTGCAGTATCCGAACACCCCTATTTCTATCGTTACTTAGATATTATGTCCCCTAATTGTGGGATTGTGTTGTGGCCCCGTGAGGCAATGATAATACGGGTCCAGACAGGAGGATAGCGCCATATTACAAAGGAAACCTCCAGCAAATTTTTCAGAATCCTCGAGTGTCGAACATTCGAGGACTCAATGTTCCAAAAGGGGAAATGTGACACCTCGAATCTTCCGTACTTGGAGTGACAGTAGAACGATGAAGAGCTTGAGTATATGATGTGTCGATAAGCTCGGAATGGCCAAACATGAATTTTATGGAAATAATAAAGTTGCGAAAATTTCCAGCCGTTGGTCGTATAGTGGACAATACGGCTCCGTAAAGTGATTTACGAATCGCATAGTGCGATCGTCCTCGGCGCTAAAAATCTCAAGTTTCGTTGTCGAAATGGTTAAATACGACCCGGAAACTGGAGGACGGACCGTAAACCTGGTCGTAAACTGCCGTGTCCTTCAGCCAAACTTTATGTTTTCCTTATGCTTAAATACGGCCATTTAAGGACGGACCGTAAACTAGTATACGGTCCGTAAACCGTGGTTTACTACCACCGCATGCCCGACGACCGTTCATTAAAATCAGCTTTTGAGTTATTTAAAGGGGCTTCGCATCATTTTATTTCATTCTTCATACACATGACTCAAGAATACTCTAGAACATTCTCAATATCTCTTCCATAGGAATCAAAGAGAGAATCAAAAGGGAACATCAAGATCAACATCACTAAACTCATGAAACCAAGTGCAAGAACACATCAAAGGATCATCTAGGTCAAGAAATCCCAAGAAAGGCTAAACTAGTGGTTTTGGTGCTAAGGGTGAATCACCCTCCAAGCTTATTCCTCCATCATTTAAGGTAAGTTTCATGAACTCTTACATGCTATTTGAAGTATTATCGAGTTAAGATTCATGAATTGTATAAAGAGTACAACAAATGGGTCATGAATGATGAATAGTGACGTTTTGAGAAATAGTTTGAATCAAGTTGTGATTGTTGTTGTGTTGTGGTGTGAATGCATTATAAATGACATTTAGAACATGACAATAAGCATTGGATGTGAAAGAATGAGACGTATGGACTTTTAGCTATAATATAGAATTGATATGAAATTATGAAATGCGAATAAGGCAAATGAATGATGATCGTTGTTAATCATATTGTGATGATTATTATGAATGGGAGTTGATATGGAATATGGCGGGAAGTAGTATAAACGAAGGAAGAAGCCGCCCAAATTTCTATAGCTTTAGTAAGTATGTTTTTACGATGACATAGCTAATGTCGATATGAATTCCATCAAGGTATAGGCAAGCGCATTAAGGAGAACGAACAAGCGATAGAGTAGCTAAGCCGACCAGGTATGTAAAGGCTAATCCTTTCCTTCTAAGGCATGAATCCATGTATGCATTTCCTCCTCTCCTATGAGATTATCTCCAAGAAAGTCAAGAGTCCCCACTACGAATAGTCCGAAGAGATAAGAGTATGCTATGAGTATGAATATGATAATAATGATAGTAAGCTAAAGACTAGAGATGCTATGGTCTATGGTATAATGCTCCTATGACGCTAATAACGCTATATCCGTAATTTAATGATATTGATTATTACACCGTACCTACACATGGTCGGGCATTGTTAAAGCTTATGTATATATGATATGATGAATTATGATACATATGATGACGCTAGAGTAAAATAAAGCTACGACATGACTCCGTCATGAAACGAGGAAATAGTAACGAACCCACGAAAAGTGTACGATATGAGATATGTGATGTGGTCGAGCCCTCGTGGCCGAACACGATACGCTCGTCGAGCCCACGAGGCCGACGGAGCACGATCAAATGTGTATAAAAAGATGCGACATTATGATAAGTATATGTATGTGTTATGAATGTAACGATTTACGACCAGATATGTTAAGCAAGTCATGATACCCCTATGCGACGTATATGTATATATGTATGTATCGAGCCCAAGGCCGAGCGGATACTGTTAAGCCCATCGAGCCCAAGAGGGCCGAGTACGAATGCCATCAAGTCTATCGAGCCCATGAGGGCCGAGTACGTATGCCGCTAAGCCATCGAGCCCATGAGGGCCGAGTACGTATAATCCCACGCTCATCGAGCCCAAGAGGGCCGAGCACGTACGCAGCGGTCCCATCGAGTCCAAGAGGGCCGAGTACGTATACCGCAATGTCATCGAGCCGAGAGGGCCCAAGACGTATGCTAGCGATCCCATCGAGCCGAAGGGGCCGAGTACGTAACGATACTAATCTCTATGAATACGAGTAACAACGATGCCAAGCTATATAAATACGAGTATGCTACATGTATGATATCGTTATGAATACGATTATGTTATATGTATGATGCTTGTATGAGCACAACTATGCTTCACGTATGATATCTATATGAGTATGATCATGGTTACCCGTATGATTATACCCGATGCATCACATTCATGCGAGTACGAATTAGATAAGTATACGATATCGTTACGAGTACGATTATGCTATACATAATGGCGTTGATTAGAGCACGAATATACTACTATCATGTAAGTGCCGAGTAAGGGCTAGGTATATGCAAAGCACGAGAAACGGTAAAAGATGACGCAGATAATAGATATGAGAGGTAAGTAAGTAAAAGGTACGGATTTAGACAACGATCACGAAATGTATCATGGAACGTCCCTACGTAAAAAAGGTGTAAGTACTATAAAGAGAATGTTAATGTCTCCCATCTTATGCTATTTCATATAATACTGCGGTGTTTCTCCATCACACATCGCTCATGCTTTACATACTCGCACAATATTCGTACCGACGTCCTTTTCTTTTTTGACGCTCGTGTCTACGCCACAGTGGCACAGTGGGAGATCGCGACCGATTCGTCGAGCCACCGACGAGTCGAAGCCCTCCCTTATTCCGGAGGTGCTATTTCGAGATATCATTTTGTGTACATGTATTTTGGGCACGGCGGGTCCCGTCCCGTCCATATGTCTAGTATTCCAAATAGAGGCTTAGAGATACGTACGGGGATAGTATGGTCCATAGTCATTATGTAAAAAAGCTCATGTATATTATTATTATTATTATTTTGATAGCCCAAAGGGCCTACGTTATATAAGTAAACATGTTCTATATGAAAGTCATTTTCTATGATTATAAACGACAAGAGAAATGAATAAAGACAAAAAAAGTTAAGCAAGCAGGGAACGAGGGTGCTCGTGGTCAGCCGGTACCCGTCGCGGCCCGTAGGTCGGGTCGTGACACCTTTGTTATGTATTACAAGGCCCAGCTAATGCGGGGTGATGCCGTGGCCTCGGTTGTGACGTGTATATATATGGCATAGTCGACAAAGGGGTGTGGGCCGTGGACTATTGTTATGACGTGTATATATATGGCACAAGCCAGATGGGGTGTGTCAGGCTATTGTTGTGACGTGTATATATATGGCACGGGGGATGGGGGTGTATCGTGGTTTTGGGGTGATGTGTATATATATGGCACACCGGGACGGGGTGTCGCGGTACTTTGTCGTGATGTGTATATATATGACACATTTGACAGAGGGCGTGTCGTGGCGTCTTTGCGATGTGTATAGATACGACACAACTGATGTGGGGTGATGTCGTGCCTTGCTGGGATGTACATATATAAGGCACAAATACGTGGTGAATCTTTGCACACGCATTGAAATGTTTCGTATGTCTTCCATGATTTTATGTACATGTTGATTTAAAAAGGTAAAGTCAGATGTATGTGCATCCGCCTTAAGAGGCAATCAAATGTACGGGTCATCCTTATCCCCCGTTATGTTCTACACTTCTTACTATGATGTTATCCATGCCTTACATACTCAATACACTATCCGTACCGACCCTTCTTCGAGGGGCGTTTCATGCCACGCAAGTAAGGTGCATTTGAAAGGTAAGACACCACATAGGATGTTTCCCCAGCTATCAGCCGGGATTGGTGAGCTCCATCTCGCCCGGAGTGTTGTCGAGTCGAGTACTTATATTATGGTATCTCGTGTATGTTAGAGACTTTTGCGTGCCGTCCTCGTAGACAGGCGGCCGAGGAGCCACAAATTGTGTTAAGCAACCATATAGGTCGACGTGTCTTTATGCTTTGTTTTTTTGTAAAGATTCTAATTTTGACTAAAGGTTTTCTTTGAATTAACGATAAGGGAGAAGTTGCGACTTGGATGGAATAGTTGTATGGGCACGGTGCTCGGCAGGTTTTGGGGCGCGCCGTGGCCCTCGATTTGGGTCGCGATGTGAGGGTCAATATAAAGGTTGGCACAGTAGGTGATCACCGATGTTCATGGTTTGCCCAACCCTTCACAAAGCCGAGCTTAGTGGCCGAGGACCATGAGGGGAACGGGTCAGCGAGGGCGTTGCCGAAAGAGTCCAAGAAAGAGGAAGACTATACGGGGTGTTACCCAAGCCGCCATCAAGATTCGTCACTTTACTCTAGAGTCTCGGAGGTGGCTAAACCTCGTTGCCCGACGGGTTCGCCCTTCGAGCAACGATAACCAAAGTACTTATGGATAACTGCGACTAAGATGTTTTGGCCCCTACTAGGAATCTTAAATTTAGGAATGGAAGACAAGCCGTGTTGATCGATGGGCCGGTTATCAAGAGTTCTCAAGGCTGTTAGCATTTGCTCGGTCAGAAAGTAAGGGATCTTTCCAATCCCGGAGGGAGATGCATTACAAGAATTTATTGGGATCCGTTAGAACTTCAACTTGTTCTAGGTCATGCGATAAAGGTCACAATGAAGAGGGTGGGATTTCCAATCGCATCAAGACTAATGCACACCGGATCCCATAGACTCCAAAGTTAAGCGTGATGGGAGAGAGTAGTACTAGGATGGGTGACCCCCTGGGAAGTGTACTAAGAGTCCTACAAATTCGGACATAAGAGAAGGACGAGGGACTAGAATAGCTTGAGGGAAATTAGAAGCGTGTGAAACTCACTTTGGAAAACTCCCGACGATTGCGAGAGATAAGGCGACCGGCTTGGCAGAGAGAATACGTATTGCTACCTGGCGAACTAGGACGAGTTTAAAATAGTATTGGGGATATTTTGTAAGTAAGGTGTTAGGAGGGGTATATACAATATTTTATGTGTGGTCAATCAGTTTGCGTGCCCCGATAATCGACGTTGCGATGTGTTAAAGGTACCGATTGAACAAGTATCAAGTTCAAGTGGTAGTACGTTGCGAGGTGACATTAGTCTCTCTAAATTTAAAGTTGGATAATCCTGATGCAATCAGATCAGGGAAAAGGGAGAAAGTGAGTATCCAAGAGTAAGAAGATTAGGATGCCCTGAGAAAAGGAGAGGTTTAAGCAACAGAGTTATATTGCTAAAAAGGGTTAACTTTAGCTTCAAGATGGGAATCTTGAAAGTAAGTATACGGAAAGAATGGAATATGTAGTATGGAACGAAAGACGAAGGTAAAGGGTTCGAAATCGATTCGATGCTGGACCGAAGGGCGTAACAACGAATAAGGATGTGAACCGGGAGAAAATAAATAGGTTTTGCAAAAAAAAAAAAAAAAAAAAAAAAAACCAAGGGATTTTCGATTCTTGAGGGGCAGTCGAAGAGATAAATGTGCAACCATACTGACACGATTACCTCAGAAATGGGAAAGCCTTCCTAAAAGATGATTTAGCTAGAACGGATTTTATTTTAAAAGATATTTTT
>NC_081350.1:890965-899270 GCF_029784015.1 Lycium ferocissimum
CGTCGTCGACATTTAGAGAGTTTCGAATTGGAGATTGGGTATTCTCGAAAGTGTCACCTATGAAAGGTGTTATGAGATTCGGCAAGAAAGGGAAACTCGGTCGAGATACGTTAGGCCTTATCGTATTTTTCGCAAAATAGGCAAGGTTGCCTATGAGTTAGATACTCCGGTCACCGATTTGGAGCGGTACACCAAGATTTCATGTTTCTATGCTTCGTAAATGTATTGGTGACCCTTCCAGAGTATTTCCTGTAGATGATATCCAGGTCACAGAGGAGCTATCTTATGAGGAGCAGCCTATAGCCATTGTTATATCCCGCCTTTTTGCATAATTGGAAAAATTCGAAATAATTGTGATTTATGAGAAAGGAGGCCATGTTTGAAATTTTCTTAGTATGTGTATGTCTGTTATGGAAATTTGAATGTGGAAACACCAAGAAGGCCTAAGGGCAAAATTGGAATTTTGAAAATTTGTTTTGAATTTGCAATATATGATTCATGAGTTATTGGGCTCAAAAAAAAAAAAATGAGGCCCAATTTGGAGAAGGGTGGCCGGCCATGCCTAGGCCCAACCCATGGGTTTTAATAAAATTTTCCATGTGCCAAGCATGTGCTTAATTAAGGGGACAATTATATATAAGTGTTCCTCTCTAGAATTTTCAAGAAAAATCAAAACAAATCAAGAGAAAAAGGAGAGGAGGCTTTCGGCCATAAGAGAAAAGAAAGAAAAAGAAAAGAAGAAAAATTTTTCTAGCCTTCAATCTTGGTCCAAAAATTGTAATCTTCATATATTCTTAGTGAGCTCAAGGTGCTCTACAAGTTGGTATAATTTTCAAGTCAAGGGAGTGCTTGTTTTGGCAAGAAGAATTCATTGGAAGAAGGTAAGAATCTCATGTTTTCTTTAATGTTATGGAAGATTTATGAATGTTGGAATAAGTGGAATTGCATGGAAATTATGGAATTGTGATTTTGTGTGTGTTGTGTTGTGGCCGTGTATGTGCATGGTTGTGTATGGAGGATGTGTTAGATTTTATGTTGTATTTTAGTTGTGGTTATGATGTAATTCATGTTGGAAATGGAAGTTGAATGAATTGGGTTGAATTGGAAAAATATGGATGTAGGCCGTGGTTATGGAAGAATTGGAAATAATGATGAATTGTTTTGTTTGATATGTTAGATGTGTTGTTATGATTCTTATAATCTAAACGAAGGAAAAATGATGAAAGTTAGCATTGATTTGAAAGCATGGAGTTGGAATGAGAATTTTGGCCTTATGTTGAGAAGTTGTATATTTTGTATACTTTGTATATATGTAAGGGAATTGGTTGAATTTATTTGGTATGTTAATTATGTTGTTATGGCATTGTGAAGTGAATAGAGGATCAATGGTTTTGTTGGAAGTTGGAAGTTTTGAACGAATTATGGTTTCGGTGGAATTTTTGTATAATTTGTGAAATAATGTGAAATGTTCTTGAATTGTATTTGATGGTCTTGAATGAGTAGATGAGTATGAAAATATTGATATTAGCTTGAGAATGTGAAGTTAGTTTGGAAGTTGTTGCTTTATGAAGAAAGAAGACTAACTATGTTAGTAAGCGATTTTACTTGATTATTGTTGTTGTTGGTGTTGTTGTTGGTTATTTTGAGTCGAGTTAATTCTCGGGGTGTCATATTTATAGGGAAGTGGCCGCCGAAATTTCGGTAGCAGGTATAAACCAAAGTTGAAATGTTAACCTTCATGAATAAAATCGGTAAGAGTGACCGTTTCATTTTCGACGAAATTGAAGTGAAACCAAGCGAGCATAAGGCGTAATTGAGGTATGTAAAGCCTTGCCTTTATTCTTTGGCATGTTCTGAGTCCAACAGCTTGAAAGCGAGCCTCAATTGTACTTCGCTTCCCTGCATCCAAGATTGAAAATAGCGCCAAATCGTTCAAGAAGATTGAACTCGTTTCTTCACAAATCGTCGCCAAAATGAATTATATGTACGAAACCTTCCCAATGGACTGGATTGTCCCAAATGCTTTTAAGTGACCGTTATAAAGTCTATGATCCACAATTTATGCCGCCGCCTCGAATTGACCCGAGGTGGGCCCATAGAATCCGAGACCTCTTATTATGATCTTAATTAATTTATTCCTATACTATGTTTAGAGGAATCTTTTTGGTGATTGTACCGTTGTCGAACAATGATTATGATGAGGGTTATGATATGTCTTGACATGAGTTATGATTCTAAAAGTATGATGCAAGTAAGCAATCGCATCCCCACAAAGGGCATACATATACCTATACGAGTATCGTCCGATTTCCTTGAAATGATATGTCGTTTGCATTGTTCCGTTTGCTTAAGAACGTTCATTCTGGAATCTTTTGTAAGCCCCATGATATATTTGCTGCGTGCGAATAGTCTCAAAAACTACGATTTGACATAATCCGTCATGGCATCCGAAAGGTACGTATTATGACTATGTACGTGATTTGTCTGTTGAGTCGGACTTATATGCATATGTTTTACGCACTACTCGTTCGTGCAAGCTATGATATGTCTTTTCACCGAGCCGGGCCAGGACATGTTCTCGTGTGCACTTCTCAGATTATTCACCGAGTCCCTCGTACTTGCGGGCCGGGACACGTTATTTGTATATGATTATGATGTGATGATACGGGGATGGCGGCCGGGGACGGCACATGATTATTATTCACCGAGACCCGCAGTAGAGGGCCGGGACACGTTATGTATACATGATATATGATTTGACATATATGATTCCATATCACCGAGTCCCTTAATAAGGGTCGGGACACGTCATCTGCACATATGGTACATGATTCTGTTATGCATGACTTCACTTACCGAGTCCCTTATCCGAGGGCCGGGACACGATACATGTTCGCATGATATTATATGGTCGATATGTACATTATGTCCTCTCGAGGTCTCGGACACGGTGTTACTTTTTGTACTTGATTCTAATTACGGCTACATACACTATGTTTCGTACTCCGTCATTGATCATGGTTATACTTGTTACCTTTCGCTTTTACATACTCGGTACATCTTCGTACCGACCCCTTGCTTCTCGGGGAAATTTGTGTTACATGCCCACAGGTACGGACGCACCGCGTGACACGCCACCGGTTTAGGATATCAGTCTGCGGTTTGGAGAGCTCCTTTTGATCCGGAGCTGACACTTTTGGTATATATTTTCTGTTGTATGTATGTTCTGTATATATGACTACTTGGGTACGGCGGGGCCCTGTCCCGTCTTCTCGATGCTCGTTCGTATTTAGGTCTGGTACATGATTGTGGGTTGTGAGTTGTCCGGTCGTGCACGTATGTTCGGGTTTGCGACTGTTCGTTATGGTAGCCTCGCCGGCTAGTGTACTTAGTCTAAGTATGTTTATGTATGTATGTATATTTTTATGCGACGTACCCGATATTTGTATGAATTTATGTATGTTTAAATGGAGTTAGCCGGTTGGTATATCGGATGCGACGGGTAGGTACGTATGGGTGTCCAAGTAGGACACCGGGGCCACGGCCCACTGGCCGGGTCGTGACAGCCATATTGGATCGTCGAGGTAAGAAAGTTGCGGAACAAAGATGTGGCTTCTGTTAAGTCTTTGTGGCGCAATAATAACCGAGAGGAAATGACACGGGAAGCCGAGGAGCGAATGAAGAAGAAGTATCCTCACCTATTTCCGATCACAGGTAATCCAAATTCTTAACTTGATTATATTGTTTGATAAATGAGTTGTTGATCAATGAATGAATTGTTGTGATAGCTATAAAAGAGACTCCCCCGAACTGCTTGTAAGGTCCGTAAGATTAATCTAACATTCGAGGACGAATGTTCTTAAGGGGGGGAGGATGTTATATCCCGCATTTTTGTACATTGGAACAATCCGGATTAATTATGATAAGTTAAGGACGAAACCATTTCGGGATACAAAGTCGAGACTTTGGACCTTCGATTTTATTTTGAGTCATAAGTTGTGCATGAATTTGTTGGCATGGGACAATTAGGAAAATTTGGGACCAAAAATGAAATAAATGAAACTTGGAAAATCATCCACTTTCTCCTTGTTGTGCCGTGTGATGTGGGAGTGGCCCACATAAATTGTGGACAATTTTAATTGGTCCAACACTTGTGTGGGCCAAGGGACCATTGAATAAGTCTTGCACTAGCATAAAGGATGACTACTACTTCACTCTACATTGTTCAACACTTAGAAAAAAAAGACCAAGAAGTTGAAGAACAACATTGGCTCTCGGCCAAGAACCAAAAAAAGTCAAGTCCAATTCAAGCCATCCAAAAATTATTCCATTGATGCAAACCCCCTATTTTGAGGTCCCTAAGTAGCGTGGAAGTGTCGTTGGAGCGATCAACCCGCTAGTTTTCATTATCGCAAACCCTAGCCTCTTGTGGAGTTGAAGAAGAAAGGTAAGAATTGATCATGTTTTATGTGTTATAAAGGTTGTATGTATGTTGTAGTATGCTAAAATGAAGGAAATTCATGAAATATAGTATGTTAGAGTTGAGGCCATGTGAGTGAAGATTGGCCGTGTGAAGTGTGTGTGTGTGTTCTGTTGTATTGAAGTGATGAATTAAGTTCTATATAGTATGTTGATGGTTGTAGTGTGAAGAAATGAATGAGAATTATCCATATGTATATATGTT
Source organism: Lycium ferocissimum (assembly GCF_029784015.1). Taxonomy (NCBI): domain Eukaryota; kingdom Viridiplantae; phylum Streptophyta; class Magnoliopsida; order Solanales; family Solanaceae; genus Lycium; species Lycium ferocissimum. The sequence continues at coordinate 895,650 of NC_081350.1, forward strand.
GTGTGTTGGCCGAAAATGATCATGGAATATGACAAAGAACGCATTAATATCGCTTAATGTTTTAGTCGTCGTCGTTATGAATTCTATGTTAGAAATGAATGTTTAATACTCAAATTGATGTTGTGATTGTTGCGGACTGATTTGGAGGTTATTGTATATTTGATGTAATTTGTATATTGATGAGAATAGCATTGTTAGAATGTGAATTGTGGATGCAAATCATGATTTGAAAATGAGGAATGTGATAAAGTGAGGTTCTCGGGTTGTAAATTTGTTTTCGGGTAGATTGGAGCAATTTTTGGATTGTTGGAAATGTTGTATGAATTGATTAGAATGTCTTTAAATGTTGTTGATATGGGTTTGGATGAGTATGTGAAGGCATAAGCGTTAATGTTGGCTTGAAGGTAAGCCGTGGAATTGAATTTATGAATGTTGTTGAATGATGGAAAAGAGGCTTATTAATGTTATATTGTCTTCCGGATTGGTTTTTGATGTTGCTAGGTTGGTTGTTGTTGTTGTTGTTGATTGATTTAGCCGAGTTAAATTCTCGGGGTGACCTATTTACAGGGGAAATGCTGCCCAAATTTCTGTAGAATTAAGGGCTAAATTGGAATTAAATGCCCAAAAATGTCTATAGCTAATGTTTGGCACATTATGACTTGTTTGTAGATCTTGGGCAGCCCGAGACGTAGGTTGGATTTAGCTTGAGTTTGGATTATTTTGGAGAGCGTTTGAGGTATGTAAAGCAACCTTCTTTCTTTGGCATGCCTTAGTTAAAAATAGGCTATGACTCGAACTTCGAGGACACTCTATTCTCGCAATCCGAGCATGTATATGATACGCATTTGTTTCTTGATATTCATATGTTGATGTTATGAAATATTGATCCTATGTTCTTGGAATTCTTGATTTGTAAAGGTTGCATGAAAGTTTGGTTTTAAAGAGTTTATTCTTTAACGATTCAAAACTCACGAACGCCCATAACTTTCACGGAAAAGCTCGGATTGCCTTGAGATTTTCGTAGAAGGTTGTATGATGTTAGACGAGTATGTTTTCCATAGGCGGGCCCACCGAGCTCCTCGCTCGAGGGTCGGGTTCCGCTATATTTGGTGTTATGCTGTGTATGGCGTTATGCTGTATTTGATATGTGACGGGGATACGGAGATTTGAAACTTTCTGGTGTTATGCTGTGTTATGGCGCCATCGACAGGCGGGCGATCATATTTCCTGTGCCCTATGCATGATTCATAATTTGAAGTAACATTTTGATATTTTGGAAATGCATTTACTTTCTGTACCTCTATTGCGATTACGACTCAAATTTGTGTACTACATTTTCTGCTCTGCATACTCAGTACATATTTAAATCGACCCTTCCTTCGGGCCGTTCATGCCCGCAGTACGACGCACAGCTTTGGTGATCCACCGCCAGGACACCCTTTTTTGGCTGTGTTTGGAGTGCTCCCTCATTCCGGAGCTCACATTTTTGGTATATATTCGTTCGTTGCATTTGTATATATTTGTTCGTAGGTACGACGGGGCCCCGTCCCGTCATATGATTTCGTTCGTCATTTAGAGGTACGTGGACATGTATGTGGGTTATGCCCATTACGCATGTGTGTGTTTGTATATGTTGTGTTTGGGGCGATCCCATTCGCCGCGGGCACTTAGCTTCCGCTTGCATTTGTATATGTTTTTGGGCCGTTGTGCCATTTAATAGCCTTGCCGGCTTTGATATATATACAGTTGTGTTTGAGATGTGTTTGCGACAGTTTGATATATTCTGAGGCAGCGTTTGATATTTATGTCTGTATAAGCCATCTGTTTGCGACTCGGATTTGTGATTGTGTTTGGGTGCCCAATTCGGGTACTAGTCACGGCCCACGGGGTTAGGTCGTGACACTTTCCAAGCTTACCCTGTAGCGAAAATAACATCCGCTTGCCTGATAACGTCTGTCACTTTAACCTTACTACCCTGTCCGACCAATGCCTCCACTATGCCGCAACGTCGATTTTGGGACACACATACCCGACGATATAGCCATGTATGGGATATCATATACATACGTACACATATAATTACTACCATCTCGCTTACAAAATATTTCCAAACGCTATTCAAACTCACCCAATTCTAGAGCCGTGATGCACCTTCTTTCTCTTCACCGGTCTAGTCCGCCTCGGCCTACGCGACCTCTTAAGGTTTCGCCCACTCGTATACTCTAATTTCCCTTAGGCTACTCTAACTTCCCGTTTGGCTCTCGTGTCGACTTTATAGGACTTTTAGTACACTTCCCCGGGGGGTCACCCATCCTAAAATTTCTCTCACTCAAAGACGCTTAACCTTGGAACTCGATGAAATACGATGCTTTAATACTAGGATGATAGCGTTCACCCCACCGCATGACCTTAATCACATAATCTGGAGTAAGTTGAAGTCTTAGCAGATTTCAAAACGTATTCGTAACACACCCCCCTCCGAATTAGAAAGGGTCTCTTACTCTTCTGACTCCACCCTTTATTGTCGGCTTTCGGATCTTACTAACTTGTTTCAACGGATCCCATTTAAAATTTAAACATCTATGTCAAATGTATTGCGTGTCAATGGTTTCCATCTCACACTTGCATTTTCCGCTTGCCTTCCCCCAAGGTGTACTTATACTATTACCCGATTATACTCGTCCTATGTCCTCATTTCCAACCTCAATTAGGCGGCACTTTTATTCGACGATAAGTGTCCGAGTCCTCTTGAAACGCTATCTTTATCCCAATTTATATCATCTGTTTCCTCTAATACATTTACAATACATCACTCGTTCCTCCACTTCTACCATCTTTTTCCTTTAAGGATTCCACTATTTCCGAGGTGAAGTCGTATGCACGCAGTACTCGCAACTTAGTCAAATCCTATCATTACTATTAGTACGACCTTTCAAGTCATATCACAAACCTATATCTCATTCTCTTTTTATTTCCAGGAAAATTTTGGTAGAGTTTCCTCTCGTATTTCTTACTTTTTGGGCATTCGCACGGTGGAATACCAACAATACCTCACGGGGCCAACATATATATATATATATATATATATATATATATATATATATATATATATATATATATATATATATATATATATATATATATATATATATATCACGGCCACACAGTATTCCCCGATATCAACAAGATGCGGAAATGATGAACATACCTCGTATGCCCACCTCAAATCGCACCCGTTACACTTTCTTGTTTACTTTTTCCTTTTAATCTTCAACTTGTATTTCAATAGCACTTCAATATCTTACCCGACATATATCTTTCATACCTTTGCCTACTGCGTGCTTTGTAACTCCAATATCGCTAGTCACCTTTTTCTCGTCGATGCCATTCTTCTTCTTTGAAATCAAAGTTAGTATAAGGAATCTCATTCCCTATGACTTGACTCTATGACACGATCAGATGCGAAGAAGAGTAACCACCCTAGATGCCCGTAGCCTCGTTTTATAAATGTGGTGCGCTTCGCGCCATAAACGGGACTCTCTTGGATGCAGAAACTGCCAGAGACGAGCCCTAGGGCCAGTGCTACGTACCAATTTATCACACCCCAACTTTTGATAGGGC
>NC_081350.1:899370-908720 GCF_029784015.1 Lycium ferocissimum
TAGGCGATGAAAAAGAAGTTTAAGATTCAAGTGGAAGTTGTAATTGTTGTGGGCTGATTTGGAAGTTAATGGATTTTAATACTTTCTTTATTTAGGAGAATAATTTGTTAAAGTTGGATTTTGGTGTAGTTCATGATTTTGGGAAAAGGAAAATGCGTTGTTGTTGTTGCCCCGGGTTTGGGGGGATTTCGGTGGATTGTGTTTGGTTGGGTTGTTTTAAAATTTTGGGGGGGGGTTTTTTTGTCTTGAATTTGTTATTTTTTTGGATTGGTATTTGAACGCGTGAGAATATTTAGATTGATTGTATTGGTTTTAATGAAAATGGAATGTTGTAATTGGTGGAAAGAGTTACCAATGCTAGAATGTTTTTAAATTTGCTTTTTGATTTTGCTAGTATGGTTTTTGGTATTTTTTTTTTAGATTGGCCGATTTTAATTTCGGGGTTGTTGTTTGGGGAAATGTCCCCAATTTTTAAAAAAAGGTGGTTTAGAAGGGATTTTTAATGCTAGATAATGTTTTGTTTTTAAGATTTTTTGTAGATTTAACCCAACTTATTTTGGATTAGCTTGGAACCCGGGGGGTTTGGAATTCCCCTTTCTTTCTTTTGGCATGTCTTAGTGTAAGTAAGCTATAACGAGCCTCGGGTAACTCTATTCCTATGACCCCGGGTGCCTACATTCCTATTCATTTCTTGTTTTGGTATTCTTAATGTGGTAGAAATATGGTCCTTATGTCTTGAATGTTTGGATTTGAAAGTTGTATAAAGGGTTTTTGCCCCAAAAGGGATCTTAGTCTAAAAATGTCCGTAACTTTCTGAAAAAACCGGATTGCTTTATAGCCTGGATTCTATAACGTGGGACTTTAACTTTCTGGGGGGCCCCTTGGGTTGATATTTGTCCCGGGTCCCGCGATTTTTGTTTTTCCGACGACTTTTTGAAAGGACTTAACAGACTATCATCCCCCCCCCCCCCCCCGGATGTTTATTATTTATATGTCTTTGAAAGAGGGGTTCTTAGCATAGATTGATACGTAACTTGATCTCTAAAGTTCTATTTGATATTTTCCCCTGCATTCAAAAATATTGATTTTGTTTGTTTTTTAAGATCTATTTTTGATTTTTTTTTGAGTCTTTGTAAATGTTTTAAATTGAAAAAGCCACGACCCGCCGTCTTACTATTGTTCCCCTTTTTCCCCGAGTCCGGGGGGTTAGTTTCGGGGCCATATGCTTTTTTCCCCGAAGTATGAGTGACAAGTATGATGTGAACAAGTATGAGTTAGGTATGAGGATAGGTATGAGTGACGGTTGATGGAACGGAAGGATATTTTCGGAGATAGAATATTCGGGAGATGGTTGGGGCCCCCAAAGAGGGGTAACCACGTTCGCCCCGGGTCCATCCCCGGGCCGTGATATATGATATGATATATGATGAGTGATGACATGGGTTTATGTGAGAAGGTATAGATACAAACGAATTATTCTATTACCAGTCCCCCCGAGGGGGTACGTTATTTTAATTAGGAAAAAGAAGATGATTTTTATGTTTTAATTCCGAAAAATTTTATATGGTATTGTATGAGTTTGTTTTAAAAGGGAAGCCTTTGGGGTTTTGGGGCCGTATACTTTTCACCCCCTTTGGGTTTATCCCCTTTTGATTTAGTTTACGCCGGGAAAAATTCCGACGCCCCCTTTCTTGGGGTTTTTTAGCCGCGGGCAAAAGTTTGTTCGGTGATTCGTCCCCCGGGGATCTACTCGCTATTTTGGAGCGCTCCCCTTTTTGGCCTATATTTGGGCAGACACGGTGGGTATTTATATGATATTCGGGGGTGGGGGGTTTCCCCCTTTTGATTCTTTGATTTATCAGAATAAGGGGCTGGGGGGTTATTGCCGGGTTTTTTGGTTTGATTCGGGGTCCCCTTAATGCCCCCTTTTTACCAAAAAGGTTTTTGTATATATATATTGGGCTTTTGGGGGGCGTTTATTTTGTATATAATTTTCCGTTGCTTTGCCCAAAGTTTGACGCCCACTTTTATATGTTGTTCGTGTTGCCCGGGGGTTAGGGGGGCCGGGGGCCCCTGGGGACAGTCCCGGCTACGGGGGGGGCGTACAAAAGGTACGAAGGTTTGTCCCGGGGTGTCCGACCGTGTCCGGGGAGTCTTGTTTAAGTAAACCGCCACCTTATAAACAAAAATCCGGGGGGATTTGGAATCGGGGCCCTTTTTTTCTTGATCGCGAAGCCGCAGTTTGCGGAGGATCGCTTCTCGACGCTTTCTCCCGCAGTAGGCACAGAGCTGACGAGAGACGAAGAGACCAACATAGCCGGTGCCAAGAAGTGCCTTCGTAGGCATCTTCCGGGGACCCGGCTCCAGACCCCAAAGCAGTGAGGAACCCTACCTATTCTATCGAGACCGATCCCTCGTAGATCCCGCGATTGGCTCCTCCGAGAGTCCCACACCTGGGCCGAGGATCACCCGTAAGGACAGCCACGATGGCTGCATCCGTCCGAGTATTCGGGCCGGGGCACCGGGGAGGAGCTTCCCGAGATCGTACCTGGGCTTGCTCCTACGGTGGAGCACTACGTTAGACCAAATTTCTCCTACGAGTGTTGGCGTATTACCTGCCCCTATCCCGGCCGTCCGCGAACCGGAATTGGCCGGGCTATTTATGGTCTTCGATTCGACGAGGGAGACGCACGATGGTAGGACACCTCACCTTATAGTCCACCAGCCGGGGGGACCGATCGTCAAGGTGTATATACGAGTCCTCATGTGAATTTGTTCTAAGGACATGTGTATTTGCCGTAGGGTCACATTAATAGCGGTAAGCGGGAATTTAAGGGCCGATGACCCAAAGGTTTATAAGAACGGCGATTAAGGCGTGTTCACTATCATTGTGGATCTGAAGCCTAGACGGAAAGTGAGGCCGTATCCATACAGTGAAAAGTGAATACCGAGGATCGAAAGAGGGCTTAAATGGTAATTGTGTTACGAGAGCGTTTGAAATCAAGTATGATCAATTTATTCCAGATTAGCGACGAAGGTTACGCGGGGAGACGGACGCGATCATATCGTTAAAGCATCGTATTTCGTAAGAAAGATCAAGGTTAAGCGTGCTGGGGTGAGAGAAATTTTAGGATGGGTGACCCCCCTGGGAAGTTTACTAAAAATCCTAAAAGGTCAGACACAGGAGAAGGAAAGACCATAACTAAGATTTAAGTACACTTCACACGAGTCGTACAAGAGTAGTTATGTTACCTATGAACATCTATATGCTAGAAGTAGACTAAGCGAATGCTTAATGAAAAAAAAAAAAAGCTTGATTCAAAAGAATAACAATACGGTTATAATATTCGGGTGCATTAAGGGAAGTCAGAAGATGGTTTAAGTTAAACTACCGAGACGGAGTTAGTACCGAGGACAAACGGGTTACATGGCTATGGTTGAACAAAGATCTATTCCGATACCGGTTGTAAGAGAAGAGAGACGAAGCAAAGTAAAACATAAGGATTAGTGATGCCACGCTAAGGTATTCCTTTGCGTAAATCGAGCACCCGCGCATACTCTGTAAGATTTTGACATAATGTGTGACCGGAAAGTTGAGAGCAAAGGGACGATAGAAGAGTTCGAATTAAAGATAAAAAGGTGACACGAGATAATGCCTAGAATGTTGCAAGTTGAATGAAAAGGGGTAATGAGGTTCGACAAGGAGGAGAAGTTTAACCCGAGATGTATTGGACCTTACTACATTGCGCATAAGGTAACAAAGTTGCGTACTAAAGACGTGGCTTCTGTTAAGATATTGTGGTAGAACGATAACAGGGAGGAGATGATTTGAGAGGCTGAAGAGAAGATGAAGAAGAAATATGATTGGTAGATAAAACTGCATACTATGGTAATAAAGGAAACCCCCCCAAGATCCTTGTGCGACTAGTTGAACATTCGAGGACGAATGTTCTAAAGGGGGGAAGGATGTTATATCCCGTATTTTGTACAGTGGGATAATCCGAGTTAACCATGATAAGTTAAGGACAAGACTATTCCGGGATATGAGGTAGAGACTTTTAACTACGAATTTATTTTAAGGCATAAGTCGCTTATGAATTTGATGGCATGGAATATTAAGGAAAATTTTGGGTTAAAATTGAATTATGGAAAGTTAATTAATTTCATGAAAATGGCCAAGTTGGTCGCAAGTGGTACAGGTGGATTCCCACCCATGGTTTGGCTAATTTTAATTAGTCCAAGTTATGTGTGGGCCATGGACACATGGATGAGTGTTATAAGTATGGGCAAGATGACTAATTGACCACATTTTTCATCTTCCAACCTTAGAAATTTCAAGAAATTTGGAGAAAACAAGAAGAGGGCTATCTGCCAAGTAAAAACCGAGAAAGAGCAAGAAGAAAATTGATCAAAAAAATAATTTCAAGCAATTCAACTCCTTAGAAGGTATATAATAACGTGGAGTGGTTGTTGAAGCAAGCAAACTATTCATTCTTGCAAAGCACCAACCTAGCCAAGTGAAGGACTAAGCGGAAAAGGTAAGGTTCAATCTTGTTTTTATATGTTATGGATGGTTTGGCGAGATGTTGTAAAGGTGTAGAAATGGATGATATTCATGAAATCTTGCAAGTTGGATTGCCGAGCCGTGTGTGGTAGTGTTGGCCGTGTATATGTGTTGTGTTGTGTGTATGAAGAACTAATTGTATGTGGTATTTTGGTTGTTGTTGTCATGGATTCTATGATGATAATAGAAGTTTAATGATTCAAGTGGAAGTTGTAATTGTCAGGCTGATTTGGAAGTTAATGTGATCTTAATAATGACGGTTTCTTATATTTATGAGAATAATGTTGTTAAAAGTGTGGATCGTTGGGTAGTTCATGAGTTTGGAAATAAGAAATGCGTTGTTGTTGTTGCTCTCGGGTTTGGGGGGATTTCGTGGCATTGTGTGTTGGTTGGGTTGTTTTGAATATTGTGCGGGTTGTTGTGTTGTCTTGAATCTTGTTTGGATGGTTTTGGATTGGTATTTGAACGCGTGAGCAATGATGTTAGATTGATTGTATGTGTTGATTTGAATGTAAATGGAATGTTGTCGAATTGTGTAGGAAAGAGTTACCAATGCTAGAATGTGTTTTGAATTGCTTGTTGATGTTGCTAGTATGGTTGTTGGTATTGTTGTTGATGATTCGGCCGAGTTGAATTCTCGGGGTTGTTGAATTTATAGGGGAAATGCTGCCCAAATTTTTGTAAATAAAGTGATGGTTTAGAATGGGATTCTTAAGTGCCTATGACTAATGTTTAGTATTTAATGACGTTACTGTAGATTTTGGAAAGCCGAGACTTGAGTTGGATTAGCTTAAGAAGCGGGCGAGGTATGTGAAGCTTACCCTTTCTTTCTTTTGGCATGTCTTAGTGTAAGTAAGCTATGATACGAGCCTCGGGGTAACTCTATTCCTATGATCCCGCCACAAGTGCTTGATTCCTATTCATTTCTTGATACCGGTATTCTTAATGTGGAAGAAATATGGTCCTTATGTCTTGAGATGATTGGATTTGAAATGTTGTATAAACGGTTTTGCTCCTAAAGGATCTTATGTCTAAAAATGTCTGTAACTTTCATAGACAGAACCGGATTGCTTTGATATGCTCGTAAGTGATTCTATAACGTGTAAGGACTTTAACTTTCATAGGCGGGCCCGGATTGGGTTGATACTTGTCCGCGGGTCCCGCGATTTGCCCTTGTATAGTTCTGACGACTTTTTGAAAGGACTTAACATGACTATCATCCCGACCCCCCCCCCCCCGAGTATGTTTACTTATTTATATGTCGGGTTTGAAATGAGGGTTCTTATGCATATGATTCTGATACGTAACGGTGATCTCTAAAGTTCTATTTGATATGTTCCCGAGTGACATTCGGAAGAAACTTGATTTGACTATTGTCTTGGCTTTTAAATGATGGCTAGTTTTGATTATTTTATTGAGTCTTTGTAAATGTTTTAAATTGCATATAGTTTCTCACGACTCCGCTCGTGCTTACTATTGTTACGTCTTTCGCCGAGTCCCGACCTATGACAAGGCGCACTATGCTATATTCTCGAAGTATGATGTGTATTCAAGTATGATGTGATACAAAGTATGATGTGTTAGAAAGTATGATGTGATACGAAGTATGATGTGTTACGAAGTATGATGATACGAGCATAATATGTTCGAGATACGCAATATTCCGAAGTACACGTGTCGTGGCGCCAAAGACGTGGGTGGCGACCACGTTCGTCCGCCGGGTCCCATTACGGACCGGCGCACGTGATATATGATATGATATATGATGATGTGATGACATGGTGATATGATGACATGACGATATGATGATTCTATTTACCGAGTCCCTCACTGTAGGTCACGTATATATATATATTTATCACCGAGTCCCTCACTAGAGGGCCGGGTACGGTATATATGCATATGATGACATGATGATATAATGATATGATGACATGATGACTCTATTTACCGAGTCCCTCATTAGAGGGCCGGGTACGATATATATGCATGCATACATGACGACGACATGAGGATGATCTGTTTATGTTTCTAAGTTCCAGAATGAATTGGATATGGTATTGTCATGCACGATTATGTTCAAAGGCAAGCCTTGTGGTTTCGACATCGTACTACTTTTCTCGTACTCCGTACTTCAAGATGATCCCGTTTATCGTATTTCATTTTACATGCCGCACATATTCATCGACCCCTCTTTCTTCGGAGTCCGCGTTTCATGCCCGCAGTGCACGTACGTTCGTTCAAAGTGATTCATCGCCCTTGTGGTATCTACTCCGTTATTTTTGGAGCGCTCCCTTGTTTCGGAGCCTATATATGTGGTACAGACACGTTGTGGGTATTTATATGTATATTCGTGGGCACGCGGGCCCCGTCCCGTCATATGATTCTCGTTATGACTCTTAGAGGTCCGTAGACACAAGCGCGTGGGTCGCGGGTAATTATCGTACAAATAAAACCGCGTCCGTGTGGTTTGCATTCCGGGCATCCCCCCTATATTATGACGGGGCCCACGCTTATGCCCGTTATGTATATATGTATATGTGACAGCTTTTGGGGCGGGGCGGTTTACTTTTCTGTATATATAAGTTCTCGTTGTGCTTGCTGCGGACCGATTATGAATTTGACGTCTTACCTTTGCATATGCTTAAGTTACTAGAATGTTGACTATGGTTGATGGGTGTGTACGGGTGCCTGGGCCGGCACTAGTCACGGCTTACGGGTTGGAACGTGACGTGGTATCGTAGCAAGTCAGTCCTCGAATGCCTACGTATCGTGTCCCAAAAGTCCCGTCTTGTTTAAGCGTGTGAAGCCGCCACACTTAAAAACACGAGGCCGTGGGGCATTTAGGAATCGCGACCTTTCTTCTGTCTTAGATCACGCGATGGAGCGTAGCTTGGTGGAGGTTCGCTTTCGACGCTTTCTCCCCGCAGTAGGCACAGCATTGACGAGAGATGAAGAGACCGCTGTATAGCGGGGGTGCCAAGAAGGCCTCTAGAGTATCTTCGTGACCCTCGTGCTCCGTGACCCAAGGCCAGAGGAACCTCGCCTATTCTATCGAGACCGATCCCTCGCAGATCCCGCGACGATTCCTCCGAGTCCCTTTGTCACGACCCAACCCCGTAGCCGTGACTAGTGCCCGAGTTGGGCACTCAAACACGCTCATCGAACCCGAACACACACAACGTTTATGCCGATACAAATATCAAACGCTACTTCAAACACATCTCAAACTCAAACATATATATATACATATATCGAAAGCCGATAAGGCTATCCGAATGGCGCACTGCCCAAAACATATAGTATACGTACACCCGTACAGTATGGCACACAACCCACATATACATCTACAAGCCTCTAAACAAACCAACAATCATATGACGGACAGGCCCCGCCGTACCCCGAACACACACATATATACAACGAACGAGTATATATCAAGATATAGGCTCCGGATAAAAGGAGCACTCCAACACAAGCAGATAGGCTCTCTAAATCGGCGGGTCGCCAACCGGTCGTCCGTACCTCGCGGCATGAAACGCAGCCCCCCGAAGAAAGGGGGGCATTTACGAATATGTACCGAGTATGCAAAGGTGAAATGAAGTAAATCTGAGTCACACTCGAAACAGATACCGAAAGTAAGTACATTTCAAAATGCCAAATGTTTATTTTCAAAATAAAGCATGCAAAAGGGCAATGTAAAATGTGGTCGCCGCCCGTCAATGGCGCCACAACACAAGATAACACCGTAAGTTTCGAATCTCCGTACAACCCCAAACGCAAGACATCATCACAACACATCATAAGCTATATCACAAAGATAACTCCATAAACGGAACCCGCCCTACGTGGCGAGTCTCGAACCGTAACACGCATAACACCGGAATATATCATAGTGCGCACGACAACAAAACCGCCCGGAACCGGCGAACGATATACCAACAACCGCACGAGAGTCGCGAGTGACCATATGCATAAAATCATTATCATAGGTTCGGGGTAAGTAAAAATGACCGTACTTGGAACGGGAAAATCGTCATACCAAACTCTCTCAAACGGCATCATAAAGGTACAAAGGAAGGTCGCGGGACCCACGGACGAGCGTCAACCCGAGCCGGGCCCCGCCATGGAAAACATACCATCACACGTCATACAACCTCTCACGACGATATCGAGGCAATCCGAGCCCTTAGTCGAAAGTTACGGCGTTCGTAGTTTCAACATTGTTTAAGAATAAAGCTCTTTGAAAGCCAAGTTTTTATGCAACTTTAAAACCAATTTTTCTAACAACATCAAAAAACCAATATTTTCTCACATCAACATACGAGTACCAAAAGACAAACGCGAATCATAGACATGCTCTGATTATGAGAATGGAATTTCGAGGCTAGTATCGTAGCCTATATTGAACTAAGACATGCCAAAAGAAAGAAGAGTTTTTTTACATACCTCCGCTCGCACCCAACGCTAATCCAAATCAAACTTATATCTCGAACTCTCCAAGATCTACATAACATCAATAAATACCAACGTCAACCATAAGCACTTAAAAGCTCATTTCCAACTAGCACATACAATCCTACGGAAAATTGGGCAAGACTTCCTTTATAAATGAACCAACCCCGAGAATTCAACTCGCCAAATTCAACAACACAACAAACCAACAATCATTCCAACAATATCCACAATCAATTCGAAACGCATTCGAACATTAAAAATCCTCCTCCACACATTCCAACAATAATCCAATTATGCTTACTACAACTACATACTTACAAACCAACAT